>NW_007768503.1:0-672 GCF_000696425.1 Galeopterus variegatus | reverse complement strand
GGGGGGGGGAATATGAATTGAAGTGTGTTGTTACTGCCAGGGAGTGGATAGTCCACAAAACTGTGCATTGGCCTACCTACATCTCCAGGTCTTCTCCCAACTTTGCCTTTTGTTCTTTGTGATGTAGCCTCTTCTCAGACCCCAAGAATGTGCCATGTCCCCACTTACTGCAGGACCTCTGCATATCTTCTTCCTGTGTCTGGAAATCCCCACCACCTGTTTGCCATCTTTTTAAATTTCTACTCATTCCTCAGACTGTGAAAATCACTTTCCCAGGGAAGCCTTCTTTAACTCCTTAGTCCAGCTCAGTTGCACTCTGGTAAGTAAAGAGGTTTAGAAATCTGGCCAGGAGGGTCACAATATTTTAGAGCTGAAGTCACAGCTGGGAACACATCTGCATCTCCTCCAGAAGTTCATGATGCCTGTGGGATGTGGTACACCCACTGAAACTCCTCCGGGAGCTCCTGATACTCCTGGGATGTGGTACGCCCACTCCCTTGCTCTAAGATGCATGGATATGTGATGCTTATCATTTTATGATGCTTGAATGAATGGATGCTGGTTTCAGAGCGGTCATCTAAACTATTACCCAGCTGTGAATGTGTTAAACAAATCCTCCTCTCATGCATCAGTAAACCACTGAGCATTCTAGGTGATTTGAAACTGGACTCA
>NW_007768502.1:5880-6106 GCF_000696425.1 Galeopterus variegatus | reverse complement strand
AGAGACAGAATGTTCTCATCACAAAGAAACAATGTTTTGTGATGATGAATATGCCAATAACTTCGATTTGATTATCATACATTGTATGCATATATTGAAATATAACTTTGTGCCCCATAAATATGTATAATCAATATATTTCAATAAAAAAATAAATTCTTTTAAAAAATTTTTAAAAATTAAGAGAAGTTAAGTACTATCAAGAATCCAGAACTACTTCTGAGAA
>NW_007768502.1:0-538 GCF_000696425.1 Galeopterus variegatus | reverse complement strand
GCTTTTTCTGTATCTAGTTAAATGATCATATGGTTTTTGTGCTTGATTTTGTTGATGTGGCGTATCACATTTATTGACTTCTGTATGTTGCACCATCCTCGCATCCCTGGGATGAATTCCCACTTGTCTATGGTGTATAATCTTTGTGGTGTGTTGCTGTATTCTGTTTTCTAATATTTTGTTGAGGATTTTTGCATCTATGTTCATCAAGGATATTGGCCTACAGTTTTCTTTTTTTGTTGTATCTATGTCTGGTTTTGGTATCATGGCAATGCTGGCCTCATAGAATGAGTTTAGAGGAGTGGCCTCTGTTTCAATTGCTCAGACTAACTTGAAGAGAATTGGTATTAATTCCCATTTAAAGGTTTGGTAGAAGTCAGGAGTAAAGCCATCTCATCCTGGGATTTTTTGTTGCTGTTGTTGGGAGACTGCTGATTATTACTTCAATCTTGTTGCTTGTTATTGATCTGTTCAGGTTTTCTGTCCTCTTGGTTCTGTCTTGGTAGTTTGTATGTGCCCAGAAATTTATCCATTTCCT
>NW_007768501.1:5742-6106 GCF_000696425.1 Galeopterus variegatus | reverse complement strand
ACAACTTAATTCTTAATTCTTGTCCCATTATCGGGCGCGCTTACTCACCTTATCCTGACGCAGAAGGTTCCCACGGCGGACGAAGGTTTTACTCTTTCATTTTCAGTGGTCGACCCTCCGATGCGTCGTCTTCCTCACGGTGTCCCCCGTATCCAGTGCCCCACATTGGGCGCCAAAAATGTCCTGACCCATGGGATATTCAATGCAGACCCTGGAGGGGGGAGTGGGAATGGGATGGAACAAGAGACGTGAGAAATTGAGACAAGACAGTATTCTGATTAAGTCTCGTTTATTAGCCAGAAAGTCACAGCTTATATAGACAGCAGGAGGGAATCAGCAGATAATTAAGTATGCAGATGGTTTA
>NW_007768501.1:0-203 GCF_000696425.1 Galeopterus variegatus | reverse complement strand
TTCAGTTTGGGCCACAGTTTCTGAAACTTCTGGGGATTTTTCCCTATCCTGAATCATGTCCTTGATTAAATTCTAATAGGAGAAGGCAGTAACAGGGACCTTTTCCGGCCTGAAAGTCTCATAGAAATCTTGTAAAGCGTCACCAACTCGAGACCACCTTTTATAATTAATAGTCCCTTCTTTTGGGAACCAAGGACAAAGAT
>NW_007768500.1:5822-6106 GCF_000696425.1 Galeopterus variegatus | reverse complement strand
CCTTTCCTGTAAAAGGGGACCTGCTGGTTGCACCATCTTTTAAATCTGAATACAGTCATCATCTTTAAATCCTTAATTTAGAAATGGATAAACCTCATAAGACCAATGGTTGGAGAAGGCCTAAATACACATAGAATCTTCTTAGAAAAAAAAATAGAATTTGAAAAAAGTGATATCTTTAATAAGTGGTTTTGGAATTCCAATATAAAATCACTCACATATATACACTAAAAAAGAAATCCAAATAAATTTTAAAAAGCTGAAACTAAAATTATTAGAGTAAT
>NW_007768500.1:0-554 GCF_000696425.1 Galeopterus variegatus | reverse complement strand
GAAACAACCTAAATGTCCCTCTACAGATGACTGGATAAAGAAAATGTGGTATACACACACACAATGCAATACCACTCGGCAATAAAAAGGAATGAAATTCTGCCATGCACAGCAACATGTATGAACTTAGAGAAAATTATGTTAAGCGTAATATGCCAGGCACAGAAAAATAAATAAATAAATAACCACATATCCTCACTCATAGGTGGGAGCTGGAAAAAACAAAACAAAACAAAACCCAAAAGAATAAAATAGAAAGAAAGATAAAACAATCAAAATAATTTGTTGAACTTTCAAAAGGAGAGAATAGAACTGAGGCCACCAGAGATGGGAAATCAGGGGAGGGATTAGTGAGAAAAGAGTAAAGGGCCACAAATGATGATTACATTGTGTAATTGTTGAACATACTAACTATCCTGTTTTGATCATCACTTATTGCACACAGTTATTGATATTCAAGGCTGTACCCCACAGATATGTACAATCAATTATGTTTCAATAAATAATAAATAAATAAATATATCCTCTCTCTACCTCTGGCCTGAGGGAAAAAA
>NW_007768499.1:5859-6106 GCF_000696425.1 Galeopterus variegatus | reverse complement strand
TTTTCCTAAACAAAACTCTCTAAGAGGTGCTCTGATACCCTCAACTGAGATAAACTGTTTTATATCTGCTAAGTTTTTGGGGTACAGAACTTGGTACGTACAGATGTTCAATTAATGTTAGGTCTTAATTCTGTATTCTTTTTTGAACTCCTGGGGAGTGGTAAGGTGGGTAGAAAGCTAGAATAAGGGAGTAACCTCAGGATTCCAGAAACATGCCATTGGCTCACATTGGACCCAGTATCTGTAT
>NW_007768499.1:0-824 GCF_000696425.1 Galeopterus variegatus | reverse complement strand
GCCACCCATGCGCTGCCCAGGCATTTTCACTGCCGATTCCCTGTGCACGCCGTTTTCACCATGGGCTAGTTTTCTGGTTTTCCTCTTCCTCTTCCACCTCTCCTTTATCCCCTGTGGAAGGTTGTACTTTTTCCCCCAAAGATGTTTGCAACAATATGTCCTGTCTTGCATGTCTTCTGCCATGTGACCCTGCCACCCTTCCATCCAGAGGTATGTCTCTGTCCCATCCCCTTGACTCTGGGAAGGCTGAATGCAATATGGAGGAAGGGATGTTCGCTGACTTCTGAGGCAAGGCAGCTTCTGCCTCACCCATTGAGACTTGTGCTTTAGGAAACCTGAGCAGAGGCCACCATACTGTGACGAAGTCTTAGCCACATGGAGAGGCCATGACAGGTGCTCTGGTCACCAGCCTGGCCGAGGCCCCCTGGGTAAAGACTGGGAAGAAAAGATCCTTTCGATGGCTCCAGCCTCCTGGTGTTGAGTCACCGCAGCTGAGGCCCCAGACATCATGGCGCAGAGATGACCCCCCTGCTGTGCCCTGTCCCAATTGCTGGCCGACAGAATTTGCAAGCATAATCAAATTGTTTTACATCACTAGGTTGTGGGGTGCTTTCTACACAGCAGCTGGAGCATCCCCACCCTGCTCTCCGAGGCAGAGGCGATTCCCCTGTTTTCCTAAGCAGAGCTGTGCAGCCATCTCTTTTGCTGTCTCTGTTGCTGCCCTCAGGGTTTCGTCCCCTGCCCCACGTGGCCAGTAAAGGGGTTTTCCTAAACAAAACTCTCTAAGAGGTGCTCTGATACCCTCAACTGAGATAAACTGTTTT
>NW_007768498.1:5751-6106 GCF_000696425.1 Galeopterus variegatus | reverse complement strand
GAGGGCAGTGAGGATCATTTCTATTTAGTAATTAGAAATTATTCATTGTACAGAAATTTCCCCTGATGACTTTCATACTTAGAGAAGAAGTGGAGAGTATCATTTAAGAGCATGGACTCTAGCACCATGCTGCCTGTGTTCAAAATTTGACTTTGCCAGCTTACTAGCTGGTGACCATTGACTTTTCCATGTCTCATTTTTTCACTTTTTTTTTTAGCATATATATTGTTACAAATCATAATTGTTCTTTATGCCCTTTGTACAGTCTCTTCTCATCCCCATCTCCCTCCCCCTTCCCCCCTCTAATTACCCTAGATTTCTTCTCTCTCTCTGAAAGAGTAATGGTTACTCTGTT
>NW_007768498.1:0-201 GCF_000696425.1 Galeopterus variegatus | reverse complement strand
GAATACTTTTTGAGGTCCTTCATGTAAAAAGTCTTGGAATGTGGTTCACACAAATATGAATAAAATGACCCCACGGCCTTCAAGGAGCTTGGCTATATATATGATAAGACACCTCAACAGGTAAAACAAGGTCGTGAGGAGAGGGCAGTGAGGATCATTTCTATTTAGTAATTAGAAATTATTCATTGTACAGAAATTTCC
>NW_007768497.1:5652-6106 GCF_000696425.1 Galeopterus variegatus | reverse complement strand
TGCTGTGTGATCTCCAGCACTTTCCATCCGGAGAGTATTCTTTTTATTTCTTTAAAGTGGAAGTGGCGAAGGGAGAGTGGGAAGGAGGAGGGGCAATGTTGATGTTGAGGATGAGGAGGGGGAACTGGCTGTGCCAACCTGCTGGCGACCAGACTTGCGGTGTCCCTGGGTGGATCTTTGAGGCAGGTGGGAGATGTCTGAGCAGCTCCTGTGCACCAGCCTCAGGGCCAGCAGGAGAGACAGCACTTGCCACCATAGATGTGGCCGTTGCGGACCACCCGGAGCTTGGCCAGGAAACCACAGAGCCACTGCAGGCGACGCTTTTTCTGCCACTTAGTCTCGGAGTGTGGGGTCAACTGATTTGCCCTGAAAGTTATCCCTGTTTTAAAAAACTGAGATACCATTCATGTACTATAAAGTTTACCATTTAAGAGTGTACAGTTTAGTGGGTTTT
>NW_007768497.1:0-608 GCF_000696425.1 Galeopterus variegatus | reverse complement strand
TTTAGCAGCTTCCCTGGCCTCTGCCTACTCAATCTAGAGGCAGGTAGCAACTCCCCCCTCCACCTGCCAAGTTCTGACAATCAAAAATGACTCCAGACGTTGCCAAATGTCCCCTGGGGGCAGTATTTCCTGATTGAGAAGCTCTGAGCTACCTCTGTCTACCTGGGTATGATGATTGATCTTTAGCAGCCAAATTTGTGTCAAGAGGATTGTCAGCTCCCGAGATACCGCGCAACACAGGGTAAGACAATGGAGGCAGCATTGCTGTGTTTCCATGAAGAATGGACATTAATATACTCAATGTTTCCATGAAGAATGGATGTTAATATACTCACATGAAAAACCCTGAACCACTATGTGAAACTGGGACCATATATTAGTGGGAATGCATTCTTCAGTTCCTAGCATACCATTGATTAATAGGCACTTACTGACTGTCAAGAGTGTCTACATGTGCAGTGGAACAGAAGCAGCACACTCAGCCATCTGCAGCAGCCTAGACAGCTGGCTCAGCCTTCTGAATGCATGCACAGGAGGTGTCAGGCTTCCTGAGATGCCCCTAGCCTTTTGAGGATTGCTCCTGCCTCTGCTCAGAAAGTCTAGAAATC
>NW_007768496.1:5371-6106 GCF_000696425.1 Galeopterus variegatus | reverse complement strand
TTTTTTTAATATCTTATTATGAGATTTTAAACCACAGAAAATAATGACTAACCATATATTTATCACCTACATTCAACTTTTATTAATATTTTAATATTTGCTTTATCCAGCCATATAAGTGTATGTGTCTAAAATATTGTAAAGTAATAAGAACATTCTCCTAAATAACCTCAACACAATATTATACCAAATACAAATATATGATAATTGACTGTCTTACACCGTTATATAGAGTGTTTCCAAAAGTGGCTGCACTATATCTTCCATCCAGGCTTCCCTTTACAATAAAACTTTGCCACCACTCTCACCAAAATATGGAGTCTATTTCTCCTTCTCTTGAATCTGAACTTGTTCTCTGCTATGTGTTGGCCAACAAAATGCAGTAGAAGTGACACTGTGTGGTTTCCAAGGCTAGGCTTTAAAAATGCCTTCTAATTTCTGTTTTCATGCTCTTAGAATGTGTAGTTCCCTGTTTGAGTGATTTCTTAACACAACCATACTATAAGGAAGTTTGAGTTAGCCATTTAGAGTAGAAATGGCCCAGGATCCCACCTATTTGCTAGCTAAATAATAGGCACAAGGATGAACCCAGATGAGACCAACAAAAAAACCACCCAAGCAACCCACAGAATCATGAGAAATAATAAATTATTGTTTTACACCATTGAGGTTTAAAGTGATTTGTTATATAGCAATAGATAACTAAACCACGATCCATTATATATTCAAATTTCC
>NW_007768496.1:0-493 GCF_000696425.1 Galeopterus variegatus | reverse complement strand
ACCTACATCGTGCTCAATAGCTTTCATTATTTCCCTGATTCCTCTCCTCCAAAATCTGCCATCAACCTATTTAAGATCTCCTACAGTGCTACATGAGCCCCGTCTTCCAGCCAAATTTCTCTATTTATTGTGTCTTGAATGAACATTTCCTCATGCTTCTCCCACTGCCCAAAACATTCTCCTTCCTACAAAGCAGGTGCAAACTTTGTGCCAAAGAAACCAGCCCTGTCCCTCTGCTTTAAGTCTTGATCATAACTCAAACTCTGAAAAAATGGAAGTACACTTAAAACTTTCTGTCTGTATTTCAGTACAATGAGAACAACCACTAAAGTCCAACCAGCAGATAAAAAACAAGTTTTACAATTCTAATGCTATTACTCTACAGTCACAAAACGTCTCAGCTTTTAAAACAGATTTTCACTGATTACTTTTTTTTTTTAATATCTTATTATGAGATTTTAAACCACAGAAAATAATGACTAACCATATATTT
>NW_007768495.1:5777-6106 GCF_000696425.1 Galeopterus variegatus | reverse complement strand
ACAAGGATGCAGAGAAAGGGGGAAACCCTATACATGGCTGGTGGGACTATAAATTAGTACAGCCATTATGGAAAACAGTTGGGTTCCTCAAACAACTACAGATAGAACCACCACACAATCCAGCAATCCCACAACTGGGTATATACCCATGTTAAAGGGATACCTGCATTCCCATATTTATTGAAGCTTTCTTTACAATAGTCAAGTTATACCACCTATCTAAATGTCCATCGATGGATGACTGGATAAGGAAAATATGGTATATTTATACAATGGAATACTACTCAGTCATAAAAAAGAATGAAATTCTGCCATTCACAGCAACATGG
>NW_007768495.1:0-1852 GCF_000696425.1 Galeopterus variegatus | reverse complement strand
TTAAAATGTGGAGAACACCAGGGTACCAATTTATTCTGAGAATTGATTACAAAAGTGTGTGTGTGGGGGGGAGAATCAATCATGTATCTTGCCTTTCTTCTATTAACTATATTTCAGAGGAACCAAATGCTCAATGAAGGAGAATTCTCTTAACATACGCAAATGGACAAAAACCATATGATTATCTCAATAGGCACAGAAAAAGCATTTGGCAAAGTTCAACATCCCTTCATGATAAAAACTCTCAACAAATTAGGTATAGAAGGAAATTATCTCAAAACAGTAAAAGCAATGCATGAAAAACCCACTGCCAATATCATCCTAAATGGGGAAAAGGTGAAAGCTTTTCCTTTAAGAACAGGAACTAGACAAGAATGCCCACTCTCACCACTTCTATTGAATATAGTACTGGAAGTACTAGCCAGAGCGGTCAGGCAAGAGAAAGAAATAAAGGGCATCCAAGTTGGGAAAGATGAAGTCAAATTGTCCCTGTTTGCAGATTACATAATCCTATAGATAGAAAAAACTGAAGACTGTACCAAAAAACTCTTACAGCCGATTAACAAAACTCAGTAAATTTGCAGAATATAAAATCAATATACAAAAATCAGTGGTGTAATTATACTTCAACAACAAACTAGCAGAAAAAAAAATCAAGAATGAAATCCCATTTACAATACCTGCCAATAAAATAAAATACCTAGGAATACATTTAACCAGGGAAGTGAAAGGTCTCCACAATAAGAACTACAAATCACTGCTGAAAGAAATTAAAGAGGATGCAAAAAGATGGAAAGACATTCCGTGTTCATGGATTGGAAGAATTAATGTTGTGAAAATATTCATACTACCCAAAGTAATCTATAGATTCAATGCAATCCTCACCAAAATACCAGGGACAATTTTTCACAGAAATGGAAAAAAAACATTCATATGAAATGTCCTAACATTCATATGGAAGAACAAAAGACCCCAAAGAGCCAAAGCAGCCCTAAGCCAAAAAAAAAAAACAAAAAAAAAGCTAGACTTAAAATTATGCTACAAAGCTATAGTAAACAAAACAGCATGGTGCTGATGTAAAAACAGACATATGGACCAATGGAACAGAATAGAGAACCCAGTACTTACAGCCAGCTGATCTTCAACAAAGGCACAAAAATATACATTGGGGAAAAGACAGCTTTTTCAATAAATGGTGCTGGGAAAACTGGATTTCCATGTATAGAAGATTAAAACTAGGCCCATACTTCTCACCATATACCAGAATCAACTCAAAATGGATTAAAGTTTTAAATATAAGATCTGAAACTGTAAAACTCCTAGAAGAAAATATAGAGGAAACACTTCAGGGTGTAGGACTGGGCAAAACCTTTGTGAAAAAGACCTCAAAAGCACAGGCAACAAAAGCACAGGCAACAAAATAAAAAGTAAAAAATGGAATCATATGAAACTAAAAAGCTTCTACACAGCAAAGAAAACAATCAACAGAGCGAAAAGACAGCTACAGAATGGGAGAAAATATTTGCAAACTATACATCTGACAAGAGATTAACATCCAGCATGTACAAGGAATTCAAACAACTTAACAGTAATAAAACAAATAACCTGATTAAAATATGGGCAAAGGAGCTGAATAGATATTTCTCACAGGAAGACATACAGATGGCAACAGGTACATGAAAAAATGCTTAGCATTACTAATCATCAGGGAAATGCAAATCAGAATCACACTGAGATATCATCTCACTCCAGTTGGACTATTATCAAAAAGACTGAAAATAACAAATGCTCACAAGGATGCAGAGAAAGGGGGAAACCCTATACATGGCTGGTGGGACTATAAATTAGTACA
>NW_007768494.1:5796-6106 GCF_000696425.1 Galeopterus variegatus | reverse complement strand
GGACTGCTCTCAAAGCTTCTGTTTACAAGTGGAATGTGACTTTTTGATAATAATTCATAGATCCAAGGAAAGTCATATGACCGAGGTTGATGGTAACAATTTAGGAAATTAAAATTCTCCCTTACAGAGGAGCAAAGAATATTTGGGATTTGTAATATAATCTAAAATTTTTTATCTTCTTGATCACAAGTATTCACCTTTTCCATGCAAATATTACTCACCCCCCACCCCCTTCCCAAAGGGAAAAACATTCAACAAAGTCATCCAATAACAAGGTCAGACTCAAAGTCAAGGATCTTGTGATCTTGAT
>NW_007768494.1:0-224 GCF_000696425.1 Galeopterus variegatus | reverse complement strand
TGTTGGTTACCAAAAATACCCACATTTCATTGGTTTGTAAAAACAAAGATTTATTTATTTTTCATGTCACTTCTCCATCACAGTTGGTCTTTATTTTAAAACCCAGGTTAATGGAATACGTTCTTCCGGGAGCTTCCTATTGTAATGGTGCAAGATACCATGGGGACTGCTCTCAAAGCTTCTGTTTACAAGTGGAATGTGACTTTTTGATAATAATTCATAGA
>NW_007768493.1:5710-6106 GCF_000696425.1 Galeopterus variegatus | reverse complement strand
GAGTAAAATTAATAGTATGTTAGAAAGGGATATCAAACAGGGAAGGGATATGGGGTGACATGTAGGGAGCAAATAGGGTGGTCAGGGAAGGCCTTACTAGGAAGGTGATAAAGATCTAAAGAAAGTGAGGGAATAGGACACATAAATATTGGGCAGAACATTCCAGACTGAGGGGCCAGCAAGTGCAAAGGTCCTGGGGTGAGAAACGCCAGGAACACCTCAGTGGGTGGAATGGAGAGAACAAAGGGTTAATCAATAGGAGACGAGGTCAAAGAAGGAACTGGGGTTAGATGGTGGAGGGCTCACAGGCCACTGTGAAGACACTGGCCATGGTGGAAGGTGCTGGAAGGTTTGCAGCAGTGGAGTGACATGGTCTAACTCCATGTTGTAACAGGT
>NW_007768493.1:0-204 GCF_000696425.1 Galeopterus variegatus | reverse complement strand
TATGTGCCAGGAATTGCTGTGTGAAGTGAGGATGGAGCCTCAAACAAGTGAAATAAAAACCCCTGCCCTTGCAAACCTACCTTCTCATCGAAGGAGATGCTCAGTTAAAAAAAAAAATAAAATAAATAAATAAATAAATAAATGAGTAAAATTAATAGTATGTTAGAAAGGGATATCAAACAGGGAAGGGATATGGGGTGACAT
>NW_007768492.1:5760-6106 GCF_000696425.1 Galeopterus variegatus | reverse complement strand
AAGATTGGGCTTTGTGGTCAGTGCCATTCGCTGACTCACCTCAAGCTGAAAGGGGCATACTTAGAAGATGGTGATACGAAACATGCCTTGTTTTTTAAAGTAGCTTTTGGTTAATTAAACAAGGACCCATCTTTGTGGAAAATGCACAAAGGATTGGCCAACATAAAAAGTTTGCAGCCTAGGGTTTCCCAGCC
Organism: Galeopterus variegatus; assembly: GCF_000696425.1. Taxonomy (NCBI): domain Eukaryota; kingdom Metazoa; phylum Chordata; class Mammalia; order Dermoptera; family Cynocephalidae; genus Galeopterus; species Galeopterus variegatus. The sequence goes on along the minus strand of NW_007768492.1, from coordinate 5,912 downwards.
TTTTAGGGAATTTGCAAACTGTTAAATATTTCCAAAATCATCCCTAATGAAGCCCCATGGGCTACCTAATGTCAGGTGTCTTTGCTTTGGACTAGACTTATATCCACCTCTCATGTTTCATTGATTTATTTGGTGCTGATTCATTCTGATAT
>NW_007768492.1:0-259 GCF_000696425.1 Galeopterus variegatus | reverse complement strand
GCTTTGTGACTTAAATTTATCTTGTAAAGATCTTTGACTCTAGATCCAAAAGTCATTAATGGAATAATTTTCTAAGCACCTAATGTGCACTATGCCTTGGAGACAGTGCTGAGTTAGAAAATGTCCCTGCCCTCAAGTAGCCCACAGTCTAGTAGGGAAGATAGTTAAGAGGGTAAAATGAATGAATGATGGGAGTTAATTACAGAGAGGTTGATACTGCCTACATCTGGGCTTGATCTTGAAGCTCCTAGTCTCTCTC
>NW_007768491.1:5517-6106 GCF_000696425.1 Galeopterus variegatus | reverse complement strand
AAAAAGTGCTGAATTATGATTCCTGTCTTAGATACTTGGCTTCAAAAACAGTGGTTAATTCAGGTATTTCAACTCGGTTGTGTGTGTATTATCTGGTCTTCATGGACATGAAGGGCTGTGCTAGACACTTAGGGAAAGGGAGGAGCCAAATGAGATAAAACTAGCAATGTTCAGCAAAGAATAAAGTGTTACGCAATCATGATCCTTTACACTGATTTTTATTATAGAAAGGAATGATTTGCTCCATTTGTTGAATTATTTCCATAGTGTCTATGCCTCAGTTATTCTACAGACCAGAGAATCCCTTGAAAGCATTGGTTCTGTCTTATTCACTTCTGTATACTAGAGCCTGGCCCATAGTAAACACCAAGTAAATGTTTTGAATAAAAGAAAGAAAGACATAATTAAAGCTTCTGTACATTACTGCGGTGCCACAAATTTCATCTATTACTTTGCAAATATATTTCAGCAGACAGTAGAAACTGCGAGAAACTAGGCAATATAGCAACCAAGAAGTAAAACTGCTAGCACCTACCATGATTTTTGATCCTCTTGCAAATTTTGCTTGGAAAGTTTTCCCAATTTTCTG
>NW_007768491.1:0-268 GCF_000696425.1 Galeopterus variegatus | reverse complement strand
CTGCTGGTTTAGAGATCAAATAATTACTCATACACTTATGAAAGCAGAGAACTGGCTCTGAGAGCCCCCCAAAACTCAAATGCTTATAGGGACTGGCATGTAACAAAAATAAGTGAATCCAGCTGTGTATAACTCAATGAGAAGTGGTAGGACCTGGGGCAAACTCTGCATCTCCTGCCCAGAAGCATTCAAATTTGAATTATTTTAAAAAAGTGCTGAATTATGATTCCTGTCTTAGATACTTGGCTTCAAAAACAGTGGTTAATTC
>NW_007768490.1:5684-6106 GCF_000696425.1 Galeopterus variegatus | reverse complement strand
ATTAAAAAATATCATTTACCATGACCAACTGGGATTCATTCCAGACAAAAAAGCATGGTTCAATATACATATAAATATGATATTCCACATTAACAGAATGAAGAGCAAAAAGCATACCATCATCTCATTAGATGCAGAAAATTTTTTCTAAAAGAATCTAATATTTTTTGTGATAAAATCTTTCAGCAAATGATATAGAAGAAATGTACCTCAAAACAATAAAGACTACCTATGACAAACATACAGCTGACATCACACTCAATCGTGAGAAGTTGAAAGTTTTTTCATTGAGATCATAAACAAGATAAAGATACTGACTTTTGCCACTTCTATTCAACACAGTACTGGAAATCCTAGCTACAGCAATTAGGCAAGAAAAAGAAATAAAATACATCCAAAGTTAAAAGGAAGAAGTGAAATTG
>NW_007768490.1:0-651 GCF_000696425.1 Galeopterus variegatus | reverse complement strand
TTTTGGACTTGTTTGGGACCTTTTACCCCTTTCTTTTGGCCTATTTTTCTCTTTTTGTATGGCAATATTTACCCTGTGCTTTTTCCACCATTGTCTCTTGGAAGTAGATAACTTGTTTTAGCTTCCCCAATGAGACTTTGAACTTTGGACTTTTGAGTTGAAATAAGTTAAGACTTTAGGGATGAAATGAATGTATTTGCATGTGAAAAGACATGAGTATTGGGGGGCCAGGAATGGAATGTAGTGGACTGAATTATGCCCCCCCAAACTCACTGAAGCTTGAATTGTATCCACCAAGTTTTATGTATTAGAAACTTGATCTCCCACTGTGACTGTTAAGAGGGTGGGAATTCCTACTATGTTAATTGAAAGGTGGAGCCTTGAAGAGGTGAATAGATTGTAGGACCATGCAGTAGTGAATGGATTAAAAACGGTGGTCAGAGGTGTGGTTCTGAAAGCTTTAAAAGATGTGAGAAGAGAGTCTGTCTCTCTGCTTCCACCATCTTGCAATGTGAGACCCTGGGTCACTGTCCACTAGATGGACTTTGGACTTTCCAGGCTCAGAAACTGTAAGCAATGCATTTTGTTTTCTTTATGAATCACCCAGTTTCAAATATTTTGTTTTAAGCAATAGGTAATTCAGAACAATTA
>NW_007768489.1:5695-6106 GCF_000696425.1 Galeopterus variegatus | reverse complement strand
AAATTAGAATCTCCTGGTATCCCTCTTTGTCCTTCTCTGCCTAATTGTTCTCCATAACACTTTCACTGCCTAAAATTCTATACCTTTTACTTATTTATTGTTAATTGCCTTCCTCCTCCCACAAAAATCTAAGGTCCTTGAGGGCAGAGGCTTTTTTCCTGCAGTATCCCCTACATTTAGAACAGCCACAGAGTAAAGAAACATGAGTGTTAGTGGAATGAATGAATGTCTTCTCGTGTTCATATCTGACCACCGCACGTCACATCCCATTGTGTTTTGCTGGGTTCCAGAGCCTGCTGTGGATCCCTTCTGTGGATCTTTATCAAGCATTCCACCATCTGCCATGTCTGCAACAGAGCTCACGAGTGATTGAAAGTTTCTGCTGAATATAATCTATCAGTCTTATTTCCT
>NW_007768489.1:0-825 GCF_000696425.1 Galeopterus variegatus | reverse complement strand
AGAACCATCACATGTGCAGCTTCCTCAGCAGAAACGCTCTCCTGCCTCTACTCAACCATGAGATTTCAACTGAGATGCCCCTTCCTCTGGAGAGATGCCTTTGTGCTCCCAGACGAGGTTAGGCACACCTATCGCGTGCTCCTAGTGCGCTCTCCTGCGCATCCCACATCGGCCTTACATATGTTTGTTCCAGTTCAGTCTTCCGCACCATACTCCAAGTTCTGTAAAAGCAAGGACTCCTTCCACCTTGCTCATCACTGTGTCCTCAGTGACTGGCACAAAACAGGCTCTCACTGAAGATTTGTTGAACAAATGAAAGGGGGGATGTGGCATGCTGGCGGACTAGAAGAAGTAACTGAATCTGAGCTATGATGTCTTGCCCCATCTTACTCCGTCTTGTCTTCATCTAGGAAATCCAGATCATGTCAGTATGTTGCCAAATAGAGCAGATCCATTGTCTGTAGCTCAGATGCTACTCCTTGGCTGATAACTTTCCAGTGGTTTCCTATTTTAATAAAAGTCAAAGTCAAAGTCCTTAAAATGACCCATGGACCCAACATAAGCTGGCCTGCTCCTATTCGACTGGCCTCCTTGGGGTTGTCCAAACAAGCTAAGCACGTGTCCACTCGGGCCCCCTGCACTTGCCGTCCCCTCTGTCTGGAATGCATCCCCTCCGGGTGTCTGCAGGGCCCACAGCCTCACCACTATTCATCTTCATCTGAATAGCTCCACCTCAGTGTTGCTTCTCCTGGCCTCACTCTCAAAAATTAGAATCTCCTGGTATCCCTCTTTGTCCTTCTCTGCCTAATTGTTCTCCATAACACT
>NW_007768488.1:5351-6106 GCF_000696425.1 Galeopterus variegatus | reverse complement strand
CCATAGGAAAGAGGCAGAAAACAATTACTCCCTCATAGCCCTCAGAAGGAACCAACACTGCCATCACTGTGATTTTAGATTTCTAGCCTCAGAAACTATGAGACAGTACGTTTTTGTTGTTTAAGCCACCCAATTGACTATGCTGTTACAGAAGCCCTAGCAAATGAATACACATATGGATATTGATATTGATATATAAATATAGGTATAAACATGTATTAGTCCATTAGTGCTGCTAAAACAAAATACTTGAGACTGGGTAATTTATAAACAATAGAAATTTATTTTTCATAGTTCTGGAGGCTGGGAAATCCAATATCAAGGTGCTGGCAGGACTGGTGTCTGGTGAGGGCTGCTCTCTGCTTCTGTGATGGCTCCTGTTTCCTGCATCCTGTGGAGGGAAGGAACATGGCAGAAGGAACAGAGGGGCAAGACAGCACTTCCTTCAACATCGAATCCTTTTATAAGGGTGCTAATCCTAATCCCATTTGCGAGGGCAGAGCCCTCATGAACACCTTGCAGAAGCCTCACCTCTTAATACTGTCATGCTGGTGAGTAAGTTTCAACATACAAATTTGGGGGAACACATTTAGACTATAGCAACATAACATTATCATATTTACCATTTCATTTCTCTGTGAATCACAACTCATTCTGGTTCCTCCTTACATCTGTCTGGTTTTTGTAAGTCTGCGCCTGATTTTTCCAATATAATGACAATTGAGATTTCAACAGTGCTGTTATTCTTATAAATC
>NW_007768488.1:0-203 GCF_000696425.1 Galeopterus variegatus | reverse complement strand
AATTGGGTATAAAAATACCCAAGGGAAGAAATCAATTAGTTTTAGTGTCCAATAAAAAAAAAATATATAGATAGATATCAAAATGAGCCATAACATATTCATGGCTTTGGTGGAAAGTCAAAGTGAGGACTGCTGAAGTATCATTTGGGAAGCCGTATCGTCTCAGCTGGTTGCAGGGTCTGACGATTCCTCCTTCTGGTTTT
>NW_007768487.1:5718-6107 GCF_000696425.1 Galeopterus variegatus | reverse complement strand
ACTAAGGTACATTAGGAAACTGTGAGATGGGCAGCATATTTCAATGGACACACTGCTATAGTTTACCTCTCAAAAAATCATGCATATTTTAATTTTCCTTTAAAATATTCCCCAACATACAGATCATATAAACTTCTTTACTTGGTTCTAATATATATATTTATATGTGTGTGTGTTTATATGTGTGTGTACATACATACATATATATAATTTATATATCCATATATGTATATATATATGAACATTTAAAACACATACAAAAGTAGATAGAAAAGTATAATGAACCACATGAAGGGACCTATCACCCAGCTTCAATCATTTTTAATTCATGGACAATCTGGTTTTATTTATACCCTACTGCTCTCTGCCACTAGATTATTTTGAAGCAA
>NW_007768487.1:0-502 GCF_000696425.1 Galeopterus variegatus | reverse complement strand
ATTATTTGAGTGAAGAAAGAGTAATGTACCTATACTTAAAATCTTTTTTCTTCTTGGGCCACTGTCTAAGAAATTAACTTGAATTTTCATATATTAGTTATTTCAATATTACATAGTATTATGGCAACATTAATTATTGATAATTTTATCATCGAACATAACAGTGATAGAATAGCCACCTGAATAATATGAACCATCATGCAACCAGTTATTTTAAAAAGAAAAAGAGTTATTTTCTTATTAACTTTATTGTTCCATCTTTTGTTTATGTTTGTTTTTATGTGCTTGTGTCTAGTCACTTTATTTTTGGAGTATTGGAAACAGCGACAAGCCAGATTGAAGTATGAGTGGGACCTGGTAGACTTTGAAGAGGAACAGCAGCAGCTTCAGTTGAGACCTGAATTTGAAGCTATGTGTACACACAGAAAACTGAATCCTGTGACTAAGGTACATTAGGAAACTGTGAGATGGGCAGCATATTTCAATGGACACACTGCTATAG
>NW_007768486.1:5787-6107 GCF_000696425.1 Galeopterus variegatus | reverse complement strand
CAGCAACATGGATGAACTTAGAGAAAATTATGTTAAGCAAAATAAGCCAGGCACAGAAAGAAAAAGACCACATGTTCTCACTTATATGTGAGAACTAATAAAAATAAATTTTAAAAAATTGAAATAAAATAAAATAAAATTTACCTTCTATGTTGTGCTCCTCAAGGCAACAACCAAAGCAATCTATTAGTGATAGGATTTTAGGCACTCTGGTACACTGGGAAAGGAGCTTTTATTTTTTTAATTCAGAGGGCCTTTCCATAGCTCTCGAATTACTCTATATGAGTCATCTGATCCTGCCATTATTTAAGATATCTACT
>NW_007768486.1:0-300 GCF_000696425.1 Galeopterus variegatus | reverse complement strand
GTATACATATTATGTTCTAAGTGACTATCCTTCTTCTACTATCCTTTTCCTACCACCCCCCCACACACACATTAAAATTTACCTTCTAGGGATACCTGTACCCCCACATTTATTGCAGCTCTATTTACAAAAACCAAGAGTTGGAACCAGCCTAAATGCCCATCATCAGATGAGTGGATAAGGAAATGTGGTATATCTACACAATGGAATGCTACTCTGCTATAAAAAAGAAGGAAATACTGCCATTCACAGCAACATGGATGAACTTAGAGAAAATTATGTTAAGCAAAATAAGCCAGG
>NW_007768485.1:5748-6107 GCF_000696425.1 Galeopterus variegatus | reverse complement strand
TCTAGGTTTTCCAGTTTGTTTGCATATAGTTGTTCACAATAGTCTCTTACAATCTTTTGTATTTCAGTTGTAATGTCTCCTTTTTCATTGCTGATTTTATTTATACAAGACTTCGTTTTTTTCTTCATTAGTCTAGCTAAAGGTTTATCAATTTTGTTTATCTTTTTGAAAAACCAACTCTTTGTTTCATTGATCTCTTGTATTGTTTTTTAAATCTCTAATTCATTTATTTCTGCTCTGATCTTTATTTCTCTCCTTCTACTGATTTTGAGTTTGTTCTTGTCTTTCATGTTTCTCAAGGTGTAACATTAGGTGGTTTATTTGGAGTCTTTCTTCTTTTTTGGTATAGGCATTTACTG
>NW_007768485.1:0-1408 GCF_000696425.1 Galeopterus variegatus | reverse complement strand
TTACCGCCTGTCCATGATCCAAATGACACTTTCTTAGTGCCATGGTCTGAATGTCTCTACCCGCTCCCCAACCCCAAATTTATATGTTGAAACCTAAACACCAATGTGATGGAGTTAGGAGGTGGGGTCTTCAGGAGGTGATCAGGTCGTGAGGGCCGAACTCTCATAAATGGGATTAGTGCCCTTATAAAAGAGACCCCAGAGAGCTGCCTTGTCCCTTCCACCATGTGAGGACACAACTAGAAACCTTCATCTATGAACCAGAAAGTGGGTCTCCACCAGACACTGGATCTGCTGGTGCCCTGGTCATGGACTTCCCAGCCTCCAGAACTGTGAGAAATAAATTTCTGTTGTTTGAAGGTCTTTCAACCCTTGGTTAAATTCACCCCTAGATATTTAATTTTTTTGGTAGCTATTGTGAATGGGATTACTTTCTTGGTTTCTTCTTCAGCTATTTAATTATCGGCATATAGGAAGACTATTGATTTTGTGTGTTAATTTTGTATCTTGCCACTATACTGAATTCATTTATTAGTTATAGTAATTTTTTGGTGGAGTCTTTAGCATTTTCTATGTATGTGATCATGTCATCTGCAAAAAGGAATAGTTTGACTTCTTCCTTTTTGATTTGGATGCCTTTATTGATTTCTTTTGCCTTATTGCACTGGCTAGAACTTCCAGTACTATGTTGAAAAATAGTGAGGAAAGTGGGCATCCTTGTCTTTTCCACATCTGAGAGGAAAACCTCCAAATTTTGTCCATTCAGTATGATATTAGGTATGGATTTATCATATACGGCTTTTATCGTGTTTAGGTACATTCCTTCTATATATAATTTGTTGAGTGCTTTTATCATGAAGGGGTGTTGGATTTTATCAAAAGCTTTTTCTGTATCTATTGAAATGATCATATGTTTTTTTTCCTTCATTCTTTTGATGTGATGTATCACTTTTATAGATTCGCATATATTGAACCATCCTTACATCCTCTGGATGATTTCCACTTGATCATGGTGAATGATCGTTTTAATGTGTTCATGGATTATTTTGCTAGTGTTATTTTGAGGATTTTTGCATTTGTGTTTATAAGGGATATTGGTCTGTAATTTTCTTTTTTTGTTGTGTCTTTTTCCAGTTTTGGTAAGAGGGTAATGTTGGCCTTGTAGAATGAGTTTGGAAGTACTCCCTCCTCTTTAACTTTTTGGAAGAGTTTGACAAGAATTTGGTATACTTCTTTAAAAGTTTGGTAGAATTTGGCAGTAAAGCCATGTGGTCCTGGGATTTTCTTTGCTGGAAGCAATTTTATTACTGCTTCAATCTCATTACTCATTATTTGTCTATTTATGTTTTCTAGTTGTTCATGATTCAACTTTGGCAAGTTTGTATGTGTCCAGGAATTTATCCATTTC
>NW_007768484.1:1621-6107 GCF_000696425.1 Galeopterus variegatus | reverse complement strand
CAGAGAACCACAAAGTATTATTTTATAGTAGATTTTATATTAAAATAATTAGAAAATATAAATTAAATATGGAAAACTGATTAAAATAGTATGCTCCTTTAGATGATATACTGTCCCATCCTTCCCCTTTTAAAATGTCCAGAGGCAGTAATAAAAAAAATCTGCATTTAAATCTTTATACTCAACTATAATTAAATCCTGAAAAAAAATTTTTAAAAAGGAAAAATAAATGAAAGTGTAATACCATAGAAAAATAAAAAGCAAGCAAAGGAAATCAGAAATGGAAAGTCTTTTAAAAAAGACAAAGATAAAATCCCAAAATATAAGTAAAAGCTGAGCTTACTATATCTCTGAGAGAAAATAATGAAGAGAAACCAGACAAATGGTTAGTTTCATTAAACAGAAGAAAATACCAGAAATTAGAGAATTTAAATTACTGCATTGCTATATTAATACCATATGTAATTCTATTATATTTAAGACCTATGCTATCAACTTCAAGAAAGCCTCAGCTTAATTGAAAAAGAGATTATGATCAAGAAGTTTACAGTTTAGCTTCCTTGACTGGATGGCAGAACATACAGTTCCCAGCATCGCTCTCTCCCACAAATCAACCAATTTACAACTATTAAAGAGCAACGATAGCCAAGCTGGGGCCACTAGAGCTCAGGGGAAGAGGAGGAAAGACTTACGGAGTGTGTGAAGGCAGGAGAAGCCACGATGAAAGAAAGAAAGGAATGCTCCGACCATTTTGAGCCCTGGCTGCTTCAAATCTGGCCCTGGTGCACACATGGAGAAAGAGCTGACAAAAACTGCAGCTGTGCCCTTTGTATGAAGTTGCTTAGAGATGGCAGGGGAGACTACTTAAAAGGGTTCCTGTGGACCCCACATAGGAGCGAGGAGCCACAGACAACTGAAAAAAGGAGCCACTCAGAGCTTGTTGAGTCATCACAAGGGACTGGTGCATGGCCCATCCTCTGGGAAGTGTTTGGAGTGTGGGGGCTGGGGGAGATGGGCCCACCAGGGGAGAATTGGGGCACAGCATGGACAGCTGATCTGCCCTCTCATCAGCGCAGGCCCACTCAGTGGAGACTGGTCAGGAATATAGAACTGCACGGGGTGCAGTTTGCTGAAAAGACTCAGGCCCAGACCAAAGTTTCTGCATAACTCAGGTATATTGGACCTCACAAGACCTGGGAGTGCTTACAAGGTCAACAATTAAAACCTAAGCTGCATGAAAGGCCTTCCCTAGGGAATCAGCAGCAAAGCAGCAATTTAGCTCAACTACAAGGCTCAATGCTGGTTCCCTTAGGAAGTTCCCACATTTTAGAAGTAACCAAAGGACAGCAAATTAGTTCTAGTGCAGAGTTTAAGTGGTGGAAACAGTGAACAATCCAACACAGAACTGAAAGAAAAAACAAAGTACCCACAGATCAGAAACAAAGTTTGATCTTAACTAGAAAAGGTCTAATACCACCAAAGAACACCTATAAAACCTAGAAGGACTGGAAGCCCCTTGGGCTCCCAAGGACTTCAGCCACCCCACCCCCCAACATCCACACTGTAAAGCTAGGGCTTACAGACCCCTTGAGTCTGTTGCACAGATTGGGTTACAAACCCTCCACATGCAGGTCTGTGAGCTAGGTAATAGGAAAAAAAAGGTTCTGGGAGCCGTGGGTATAGAAAAATGAATGGGTTTTATTCAGATCTCGGAGCAACTGTCCTAGTGGCTTCTCTGAGAGTTCTGAGAAGCACTGTGGAGCAGAGCTGTTACTCTTTTATACTTAAGTCCACAACCCTGGACACCTGGGTGCCCATACACAATTTATATTAAGTAGTAACAAGGGACATCTGAGGATATTTACAGTAAATGCTCGACAAGATTCTGAACATCTGAGGGGCCCTGACGTTTTCCTATTTTTCCCAACACACACCCAGCCCAGCAACAACCACTGAGCTGCCTCAGGAAGTGCCCTGGTCTTCTGAGCCAGGGCAGTGGAGGGCCAAGGGCTTCATCTACACCCCCCTGACATCTGCATCCAGCCCAGCAATGACTGAGCCACCACTGGAAGCCCCCTGGTCTCCCCTGCTGGAATGAGGGGGGTGCTATGGGTTTCGANATTCTGAGAAGCACTGTGGAGCAGAGCTGTTACTCTTTTATACTTAAGTCCACAACCCTGGAGACCTGGGTGCCCATACACAATTTATATTAAGTAGTAACAAGGAACATCTGAGGATATTTACAGTAAATGCTCGACAAGATTCTGAACATCAGAGGGGCCCTGACGTTTTCCTATTTTTCCCAACACACACCCAGCCCAGCAACAACCACTGAGCTGCCTCAGGAAGTGCCCTGGTCTTCTGAGCCAGGGCAGTGGAGGGCCAAGGGCTTCATCTACACCCCCCTGACATCTGCATCCAGCCCAGCAATGACTGAGCCACCACTGGAAGCCCCCTGGTCTCCCCTGCTGGAATGAGGGGGGTGCTATGGGTTTCGACTTCTTTTACCCTCCACCCTCTTCTTCCCACCCTATTTCCCTCCCCTTTCCTTCTCCCCCTACCCCCATAACAATATCTCAGAATGTAAAAAAGTAATAATACTAATAAATAAATACATGTTTACAGTTTAATTTAAAACAAAAACATATCAAAAATGATTTAGATGATAAAGTTAAGCATATTTTTAAAAATGAAATTTGTCAAATGACAGAAATAATGAAGGAAGTTTTTAATTCCTCAGAAGTTTTGAATTTTACATGGTAACTACCTTTGTTTCAAATATAGGCAAGCATAAGCCTTGGCAAGAACATCTATTCATATATCTGTTCACTTCAACTGAATTCAATTCAAATCAAATCATTTACTTAGTCAATTAATCATTTAGTTATAAAGAAATATATATTGAATATCTACTATGTGCCACGTGTCTAGTAGGTGCTGAGAATAAAGGAATAAACAAAACAGATCTAACTGTCCTTTATGGAACTTATAGTCTAATGATAGAGAGAAGATGGTAATCAAATAATAACATAGATAAATATATACTTTCAAAACTAGATTGAGCTTTGACTGAGCCTGTGAAGTATACGACAGTAGGAGCTTGGGGCTTCTAGAAGGCTTCCCAGAGAATGTGATATTTAAGCAGATCTTTGAAGAGGGGGTAAAGGAGAAGGTCAGGGATGATGGAGAAGTTAAGGAACTGAGAGGACTTGGTATTGAATTTACCTTGTAAATCGGAAAGGAGTAGAGTGAGGAAGACCATAGCCAGATATCAAAGTCCTCAGTGAGCTAAGAGGAGTACTCTGAAGACAGATTAGCTGAATAGCATGAGCCTGAAAGCTGCTGGGTTTTGTTGGCTTTGATTAATTTACAGGTTTTATATTGTTCTTAGAAAGAAACTAGAAAAGTCATGGTCCAAAAGTTGTATCAGGGGAGCAAGAGACACCAGTCCTATTTGGAGGTACAAGAGATGTGAAAGAGTAAAAAGCCACAAGTAGAGTCGTAGTGGCCATGAGAAGGTGCTTCATGGACCTCCAACTACAATGAGATGAATTAACCAAGGGACCCAGCTGCTGAGCTCTGGCACAACGCCAGGCTTCCCACAGGCTGCCCTGGCACTACTGAGTTGAATACTAAGGTGAGACAACTCTAGGGAGACATGGGCATGCTATGATGGCCAATTTGGGCTTGAGGACCCCCGTAATGGCCTTGCTTACTCCTCCTTAGTATGTATGACAGTCTACGGTGCTTCCTCTCAACCTTTCCTTTTTCTCTCTTTCACTCCATGTCAGTCTTGCAGCACAGTTAATGGCCCTCCCTGCCTTTCTGGCTGACTTCCCATTTTCTCTCACACAGGCATTGCTCCTGAGAAAATCCTTGTCCTTGAATCCCATCCTGAGGTCTGTTACTCAGAAGAAAGCAGACTAACATGAGAATAGACTCCAGGGGAAGATCTTCATTTCAAGAAAGTGCAGAAAATGCACAAACATTAAGGCTGAAGGGATTTGCTGATTATGATGTAACAATTCTCAAGGGCAGAGGAGGTAGGGTTGAGAACACAGTTTCAAAAAAATGACACCTTTTGAATCATTTTTAAAGAGGTGGTTTGTTTTCCTGTTGACAGGAAGGCTATAAAGAAAAGATATTGTAGGAAATGACACTGTGAAACGTGCATGGAAAGTATGAAAAGAGTGTGGCTTTCTTGTGCTCTTCCTCACACACAAGTGGGGAAGGTCCTTTCATTCTTCACCAGGCACCACTCTTAAGTTCATTCTTCCCCTTCCTTTACCTACACTAGGGATAAATCTCACCATCCTCCCTTCTATTGTTTGGGATTTGGCTATTAAATCCCAAATCCATTAAAGTGTGGGGCTCAGGACCAGGATGAAGATGAGGCACAGAGGGCACCTAGAGTGCAAAACTGAAGGAGGCGAGGTCTCATGGTGCCGCTGCTGCACTTGCAGGACCTGAGAGTGAGTGTTTTTTT
>NW_007768484.1:0-892 GCF_000696425.1 Galeopterus variegatus | reverse complement strand
TCAGTTCTTTTTTCCCAAAAAATCATCAAAACTACTCTCTTGTCTCATACACGCGCTGTCCTGTGCCTCTGCCAGTGGCTTTAATTCTCCAGTGCAAGAGGTTTGGGGATGATTGTTAGAAGTTATTAAGGATTGCTCTGGTGGGTAATATAAATATAAGCAGTGTATACTGATTTGAAATCATTAGAAAAATTCCAATTTCAATATTTGATAGAAAAGGCAGCTGAGAGGGCATGTTGAAGAGTAAGGAGAAAGTTAAAAAGGTTATGAGATAAGAGTGAGAACAATGAGGAAAATCCAACTAGGTATGAGTATTTTTTAATAAGATTAAAAATTTCTGATTTACTTTCAGATTGGTAGGAATTGGTATCTTCTGGTTGTCAGCAGCACTTGGAATTAATGGTAGTTATAATAAATCAGAATAAGATTAGTTCAGCTTCATTTGATTGTCCAGTACTTCTGTAGAATAAGCTTCAACATTATAGGGCTCATGAGAACCTTCTAGATATCTTAGTTAGCTTGGGTTGTTATAACAAATATCAGAGACTGGGTGGCTTAAACAACAGACAATTCCTACCACAGTTCTGGAGGATGGNTTTTTTTAAATACTGTGCCCTAGGTGCCTCATTTGCCTCACCCTAGTTCCAGCCCTGTGTAAGCCATCCACGGACTCAGAGAGAGGTGCAGGGTTGCTTTGTAAGAACTTTCAGCCCAAGGAATTAAGCCAATCCAAAGCCTTTACTGCTCTGTCAGGCACTAGGAGACTGACGGTCAGGGCCCTCCACTGACCAGTAGAGCCTAGGCTAAGCATGCATAGAGCTTCTCATTCTTTTCTTCACCTGTCAAGAATTTTGTGTAAATGAATGCCAGTGAATATGTAAAAAAGGCTCAA
>NW_007768483.1:5881-6107 GCF_000696425.1 Galeopterus variegatus | reverse complement strand
TTAAACTTTATCTTAGGCAGATATAGGGAAAAAACAGTATATATAGGGCTTGTTGTTATCCTCCACAGTTTCAAGCATCCACTAGAGGTCTCAGGAGGTACCCGCTGCAGATAAGAGGTACTGCAGTATTACAAAGATTCCTATGGAGATAATCATAGCTAGCAGTAGATTTGCTTTGAGAATTAAATGAGATGATGCACTTGCTTCAGCAGGTCTCACTCAGGTG
>NW_007768483.1:0-364 GCF_000696425.1 Galeopterus variegatus | reverse complement strand
TGCAAGGGCAGACTGCGGATGTCCTGCGTGCTGTGCTAAGGAGTTAGAACTCCATGTCGAAGTCCTAAGGACACTACTGAACAGGAGGGAGGCTTCATGGGGAGTGTTTTGAAAAGGCGACAGCAAAGCAGTGGGAGGATGGGATATTGGGACCTGGAGGGAAAGAAGGAGGAAGAGCTCCCAGCAGGGAGACACTGCCCCCAGCCAGTGCGATGGGGACGGGATCCTGCACTGAGGCTGAGGCAGCAGGGGCATGGGGTCATTTCTAGGGAGCTAGACCGAGCGGATCCTGTCAGCGAAGGTAAACTCTGGACCTCGCGCACATTTCTTTCACATTTGCCAGAATGAGATTATACCTGGATGT
>NW_007768482.1:5728-6107 GCF_000696425.1 Galeopterus variegatus | reverse complement strand
GTATTTCTCTTTCTGTACCTGGGTTGTTTCACTTAGGAGAATTTTCCCCAGGCTCATCCATATTGTTGCAAATGGGAGAATTTATTCTTTTTTATGGCTGTGTATTATTCCATGGTGTATATATACCACAATTTCCTTATCCAGTCATCCATCGGTGGACATTTAGGTAGGTTCCAACATTTAGCTATTGCAAATAGAGCTGCAATAAACATGGGAGTGCAGGTTTCTCTTTGACCTGATGTTTTACAATCCTCTGTATATATCCCCAGGACTGGGATTGCTGGATCATGTGGACGTTCAGATGCCATGTGTCCATTCCTACCTCAGTGAGCTGTGCTCTAGAGTTCATATCCCAAAAATCTTTACTCAGGCCAAAGTC
>NW_007768482.1:3296-3504 GCF_000696425.1 Galeopterus variegatus | reverse complement strand
GAGAGCTACACATTCTTTACATTTTTATATGATTTTGTGTTACTTCTGCCATCATCGCCCCCCAAAGGGGAGGGACCCATTTAGCATTTTTTAGGGCACATCTAGTGGTGTTAAACTTTTTCAGTCTTTGTTTATCATGAAAAGTACTTATTTTTTCTTCACTAGGAAGTACAGCTTCACTGGATATACTGTTCTCGGTTGGAAGATT
>NW_007768482.1:0-282 GCF_000696425.1 Galeopterus variegatus | reverse complement strand
CCCGCCGAGGGTTCGGATCCCACATACAGACCGGCCGCTCGCTGACTGAGCGAGGTGCGGGAGCAGCACCGAGGGTTGCGATCCCGTTGCCGGAAAGCGACACTGAGGGTTGCGATCCGTTGCCGGTCACGAAAAAAGACAAAAAGAAAAATAAAATTAATTATTACTCATTATGTCATTATTTGATCTGTAACTGATTTAGACTTTGTCTCTATTTAAGATTCCTGAAAAAAAGCAAGACATTTAAATGTATTATTCTTATCCTAAATGACTCTTAGGCTT
>NW_007768481.1:5892-6107 GCF_000696425.1 Galeopterus variegatus | reverse complement strand
GTTCCCTTCCCCATTTCCTTGTCTTCAGGCAGGACAACCCAGAATTCTGACTCAACTGCAGTCTTTTAAAAAATCTTCGTTAAAAAAAATGGCTTGGCTTGTTTTTGTAATAATATTTATTGAGTATGTTCTGTGTACTGGGCACTGTTCTAAGTTTTTGACAGGCATTATCTATCTCCTTTAATCCTCGCAGTCGCCCTGTGAGAAAGGCATTG
>NW_007768481.1:0-1035 GCF_000696425.1 Galeopterus variegatus | reverse complement strand
GGAGAAAATATTTGCAAAATATACATCTGACAAAGGATTAATATCCAGAATATATAAGGGATGAGAATAATTTTAATTCTTTCACTGATGACTTGTTTGCTCTTTGCTCAAGAATTCTGGGCCTTGGCGAGTCGGGTACTACCAGTCTCTCTCAATAAACAGACCACCAGTTTTGGCATTCCCCCAAGATGCGGAACTAAATGTTTCTTCCTTGGCCGTGGGCTTTTCCTTAGGCAAATATAGCCTCACAGAAATCTGGGGTTGGGATCAGAGTCCCAAGAACTGTAGGCCTGGTTGTCTGTCATGGTCACTTAGGGCAGCAGAGGCTGAAAAGACTTGCAGGGGAATAGAAGTGTTGCAGAGAACGACCAGCAGCAACCAAATCAAAGGCACAAGGAGGGCAGCTGACGGGGCTGCCTGTGGTCTCAGTAATGGAAAGTGAGGGGCATCTGGGGAGTCACTGTCAGAGCATCCACCAGGCTCAGGCAGGGGCTGCTGGGAGCACTGCTGGCTGTTCCCAGGACCCCGTAGCCATCACCCCTTCCTCTCAATGGAAGCGAATTCCTGCTCGTTCTATTCTGGTGCCATTAGATGACCTCTCCCATTCCCCCTCTTCTTTTTCTAAACTTCCCACAGGGACAGTATGGAGAATGACTCAGATTAGTTGTCCTTGGAGTAAAGAGAGCTGGGGGTGGCTCCCTTCAATGATCTGCCAGAGATGATGTGTTAACAGGGATGGCAAATGAAAACCTGAAAGGCCTCCAGTGGGCTATGCAGGAGATGTGAGGGCGCCTGTGCGGAACAGGTCACAGACTGTGACAGGTTTGAAAAGCTATGGATACTCCTGGCTTATTGATCTTTTAAAAAATAATCAATATGTGTGGGCTTTAAGGATTAAAATTTGCAGCCTTCCCTGAAAGGTGGCAAGGTGGTAGTCTCCTGTGTAATTTCAGAGCTAGGAGTGTGCACGGGAGGTTCCCTTCCCCATTTCCTTGTCTTCAGGCAGGACAACCCAGAATTCTGACTCAACTGCAG
>NW_007768480.1:5758-6107 GCF_000696425.1 Galeopterus variegatus | reverse complement strand
TTACAAGTAGCATCTGCCTCAGACCACAATGGAAGTTGATTTTTAAAGGTAACAATGAATTTAAGAAAAATTCCTATGTACTTCTGAGAGTACACAGGTAGTGTTATTTTCCAATGGTTTTGCTCTCTTTTAGTTTACTTTTCCCATTGACTTTTTTCCTTTTTCCTTCTAAGAAATGTGTGCTTGACATTTATTGCAATTCCAGATACTAAACGAGAAATGCCAGATACTCTTCTTGCCATTCAATAAACCTCTCATTCTTGACTTAAAAGTTAACTGGAAACAATTATTGTGACAGAGTAACTTGCAACCACTATAGGACTTTGTGAATTGGCAAAGAATTTTCATC
>NW_007768480.1:0-219 GCF_000696425.1 Galeopterus variegatus | reverse complement strand
ACCCTGTTTAGCTGGCCTCCTGGTGAACGTTCACCAATGGCTTTCTTTGGAATTGATTCACCCACTAATGATGGTCTTGCTTTTCCTTGAAGATATTCTTTGACTTACTTGTGTATCACATCATGTTTTGGCTTGTGTTTCTTTCCATGTATTTCACTGTGGTACCTACTAAATTAAGCAGGCGATTGAATTTATAGCTTTTATTCCTAGTTTGTTTTT
>NW_007768479.1:5453-6107 GCF_000696425.1 Galeopterus variegatus | reverse complement strand
AACATTGTTAACTAGGTATATTTATGGTAGCTTCAAGTCCATAATTTGGTTTCCTCAGGTTTGTAGAGGTGATGAGACTTCAAGATAAATTATCAAGAAAATACTAGGAATAAAGGGAAATACGTCATGCTCTGAGTTTTGACCTTGAATCAGACTATCTCTAATTGATCTTACTATTTAGAAGAAATCCCTTTCTTAATGATCCCTTCAAACATCTTTTAAAAATATGAGGAAATTCACCTCTTGTAGGCTTTTCAAGTGTGAGAATTATGCAGTTCTAATGAGGAACTTTCTTCTCTATTTCCCTTCTGATTTTACTAGAGACTCAACACTTCTCTAAAGATAACAAGATATCTGACAAGTAGTAGACAGCTGCTTTGTTTAGCATTGTTTAATTGGTAGATTGACTTTACTATTGATCTTTGCACAATCACATTTAAATTAGTATATTCATTCCAGTTTAAACAAAAGGTTTATAAAGCATTACACGAGAAACAATAATATGATAATATTGATTTTCTATTTTTCACTCATTGGTTTGGGATTTAGATCTTTTAACAAATCACCCATACACACAGAGGGAAAAATATTTGTAATCCACCTACTTAAAAGAAAGAATATAAGCAGGTGCATAATAAAATGCATAGACTCCAT
>NW_007768479.1:2403-2961 GCF_000696425.1 Galeopterus variegatus | reverse complement strand
TGACTTTTATTTTTAAATTTTTTAATATCATATTTATTTGTTTATTTAGTTAGTAACTTTTTATGAAAACTGTAGATTGTACATATCAGTGGGGTATACAGTCTGAATATCAATACTCGTGCAATAGGTGATGCTCAAATCAGGATAATTAGTATATTCAATTTTATACAATGGAATTGGTTTTTGTGGCTTTATCAGTTCCTTCCTTATCCCACCCCCACCCCCGCTTTCCCACCTCTGGTAACCTCAGTTCTGTTCTGTCCCTTTGAAAGTTTAACATACTAGTGTGATTGCTGTACCTTTCTTTCTTTTTTAAAATTTATTCGTTTATTTTGTGACCTCCACTTATGACTGAGGCCATCTGGTGTCTCTCTTTCTGCTCCTGGCTTATTTCACTTAACATAATTTTGTCTGAGATCATCCACGTTGCTGCAAAATGGCAGCACTTCACTCTTTTTTTATGGCAGAGTATTATTCCTTTGTGTAAATATACCACGTTTCCCTTATCCAGTCATCTGTCCATGGACATTTAGCTTGGTTCCAACTCTTGGCTATTGT
>NW_007768479.1:0-387 GCF_000696425.1 Galeopterus variegatus | reverse complement strand
TTTTTTTATTCTTTTGGCATTTATTATTTGGTAGTTATTGTAAATAGGCTCATTACTTTGATTTCTTTTTCTGCTTGTTCGTTGTTGGTGTATAAGATTGCTACTGATTTTTATGTATTCAATTTTTATATTGCAACTTTACTGAATTTATCAGGATGTAGGACTGGGAAAAGACTTTATGAACAAGATCTCCAAAGTACAAGTAACAAAAGAAAAAAATAACAATGGAATTTATATGAAACTAAAAAGCTCTACACAGGAAAAGAAAATCAACAGAGTGAAAAGACAACTTACAGAAAGGGAGAAAATATTTGCAAACTATACACCTGACAATGGATTAATATCCAGAATATTAACTCAAACCTCAAACAACTTCACAGTAAAAAA
>NW_007768478.1:5696-6107 GCF_000696425.1 Galeopterus variegatus | reverse complement strand
AGTCCTTTCCTTTTGATTCCCTAAGAAACATTGTCCTGATACACGAATATTTGACATGTTTCAGTTTTTCTTTCACTCAGAGTGGGACTTTCTCCTTCAGGGGTACTGTTATCTGTGTTCTCCTGCTGCTGGGACTCTGTTGCTCAATCCACTATTTCATAGATAACTTCCCTGTTCTCCACTTATAAAGTCTGCAGAGTAGTCTCTACCTGTACTGATTTGGATGTTTACTCTCATATTCATGTAAATTGGAGCTTTTAGAAATTTATATCTTATTATTATGTTCTAGGAATAGGTTATGTTTGACTTTATTTATTTGGAGGCTGTATGGGGAAATTTTACATTTTGGAGCCAATCCTTATCCTATCCGATATTTTTTTAAGTAGAATATTTTCCTTTAAAAAAAAAAAA
>NW_007768478.1:0-328 GCF_000696425.1 Galeopterus variegatus | reverse complement strand
TCATATACTTAATCCTCCCCATAACTAAGTTTTTATTAACCATGATTTGCATTTGAGTAACATGATCAAGTTCATGGAGTCAGCAAATGGCAGAACTTAGATACAAATTCAGGTCTTTCTGATAAAATCAGAAATTCAGATTTAAAAAGTTCTGAAAAGATGAGGACGTTTTGATAAAATCATGAACTTTACATTATACAACACTGCCAAAAAATGTGGTGATAACAGTTGAAGATAATGCAAATTTCTTATGTAAGAGATTATGCTTCTCGTTAATGTTAGACTAGAGTTATTATTTGATTATTCTCATGGTAAGACTAAAGTTACA
>NW_007768477.1:5879-6107 GCF_000696425.1 Galeopterus variegatus | reverse complement strand
ACCAACAGTGTAGGAGGGTTCCCTTTTCTCTACATCCTTGACAGCATTTGCTAATCTCTGGTTTTTTGATAACAGCCACTCTAGCTGGGGTGAGTTGATATCTCAGTGTAGCTTTGATTTGCATTTCCCTGAAGCTAAGTGATGTTGAGCACATTTGTATGTGTCTGTTGGCCATTCATATACCTTCCTTTAAGAAATGCCTATGCAGCTCCTTTGCCCATTTTTTAA
>NW_007768477.1:0-626 GCF_000696425.1 Galeopterus variegatus | reverse complement strand
TACAAGAAAGAAATAAAGGGCATCCAAACTGGAAAGGAGGAAGTCAAATTGTTTTTGTAGATGACATGATTTTACATGGACAGAAACCTAAAGACTCTATCAAAAATCTCCTAGACCAGGGCCAACCCCGTGGTGCACTCGGGAGAGTGCGGCGCTGGGAGTGCCACTGCCCCAGGTTCGGATCCTTTATAGGGATGGCCGGTGCGCTCACTGGCTGAGCATGGTGTGGGCAACACCGAGCCAAGGGTTGCGATCCCCTTACTGGTCACAAAAAGGACAAAAAAAAAAAAATCTCCTAGACCAGATAAACAAATTCAGTAATGGGGCAGGATACAAAATCAACATACAAAACAAAACCAAACAAAAAAACAAACAAAACCTCAAAAGCACAGGCAACAAAAGAAAAAATAAACAAATGGGATTACATCAAACTAAAAAGCCACTGCACACAAAGGAAACAATCAACAGAGTAAAAAGAAAACCTACAGAATGGTAGAAAATATTTGCAAATTATGCTTCCAACAAGGGATTAATACCCGGAATTTACAGGGAATTCAAACAACTTGAGTAAAAAACTCCAAATACTCCAATTAAAAATAGGACATGAGCAGACATTTCTCAAAAGA
>NW_007768476.1:5603-6107 GCF_000696425.1 Galeopterus variegatus | reverse complement strand
ACCTGAACTGCTCCTCCCCATTGCAGTCTTTGTGAGTTACACCGAGAGCCATCAATAGCCTGCCCAAGAGCAGATGTTAGCTGTCATTTTAATGGTGCATAGAGCAAAGAAATCTCAGCTAAAAAGCCTGTAGGGTTATTTTTTGAGCAACCCCAGATTGGGGACTGAAGCATTAACAATTTTTCAGAAGTGAAAAATACCATAACAATTCTAAGGGCTGCATGAGAAGCAACAGCTTCTTGCCAGCATCCCAGTCCCATCGTCCCTCTGTGGAGGGTGTCTCTCATGGTTGACGTAGAAAAGCCACAAAAGACTGACACACTGTTCGTGTGACACAGCAGTCAGCCGGGACGGTGTCTTGTGACTAAACACGTTAGCCAGACCTAAAATGGAGTGAAGTTTTCAGAGACTGAGATAAAATCAATTCTCCACCTAAGACAGGCATGCTGAATCGTCCATGCACACAGGACCTCTAAGGCCGCTGTGGGTCACACATGTCCCCCA
>NW_007768476.1:0-500 GCF_000696425.1 Galeopterus variegatus | reverse complement strand
GGGCGCACGTGTCACTATGCCGGCAAGACAGGCCGGGCATCTGGCCTTCCAGCAGCCACAGTATTTGGTAATTCAGGGCTGAAAGAAATAGAATCAGAGTTTTGTCAAAATGTGCTGAGTTCTGCTGGTCACTTGTTTCTGAGAAATGGCTCCTTGTGCTGTTCCATCACGGACTTGTGCTCAGGGTCACACACGTCCACGCGGACTGTGACCCCAATTCCAGGACACTGTGATGCCCTGCCTGGCACAGGCTGAGGAAAAGGTCAACCAGAAGAGGCCCCGCTCCCCTGGGAGAGGAGGCTCTGCTTGGCAGGAACGACCTGCAGCCGTTGTAACTCTTGACTTTGGACAATCTTCTAAAAGTAAACAATCCTGCCCCGATGAGGGGGGATTAGATGACCTAACTGGTCTTTGACCAGTCCCAAGTTATGAGCTTGTGACCTGAACTGCTCCTCCCCATTGCAGTCTTTGTGAGTTACACCGAGAGCCATCAATAGCCT
>NW_007768475.1:5260-6107 GCF_000696425.1 Galeopterus variegatus | reverse complement strand
AGGAATAGAATACACGGACAGACCTCATGTAACTATTCCACATGTGGTGGTTTAATACAGCATCCCAAATTCTTTGCCACTCTTGCCATCCACAGGAAGACTCTATGTCTTTTCTCCTTGAATCTGAGCAGGCTTCTTACAGCTTCAACAAATGCAGCCGGGGTTAGTAAACTATGGCCTGTGGTATAAATCTAGGCCACTGCCTGCTTTTGTGAATATTGGAAGAAACCCATCTTCATTACTGTATTGCCTATGGTCTTCTGAACTACAACAGCAGAATTGAGCAGTTGCAATAGAGACTGCAGGGCTCTAAAAGCCTAAAATATTTGCTACCTGACCCTTTATAGAAAAAGTTCGCCAATCCCTGAAGTAGAATGTAATAGAGGAAATACTATGTAATATCTAAGACTAGGTCATAAAAGATCAAGTAGCTTCTGCTTGGTTCTCTTGGAAAGCTTGATCTCTGGAAACCCTTTCTTGGGACACAATTTTTAAACCTAACCACCATGCTATGAAAAGTATAAGCCACATAAGCAGCCAAGTGTACATATATGTGTATGTAGGCATGTGTACATGTGTATGTGAGCAGCACCAGTCAACTTGCCCCCATTGGGTTCAGTCTTCAAGTCAAACCATCTCAGGTGCGAGACATGAAAGGAAAGCATCTGGGTGATTCCAGCTTCAGCCATCTGAAACGCCATGAGCCAAGGCTCCAGACATCAGTCATGAAGTAGAGACAAACCATCCCTGCTGGGCATTGTCTGAATTGCTGACCCAAGGATGCGTGCATGTATTAATATTCCTCTTGTTCATACACTAAAGTTTGGACTTCTTTATTATGCAGCAA
>NW_007768475.1:0-285 GCF_000696425.1 Galeopterus variegatus | reverse complement strand
TAAAAGTCTGCCTCATGCCAAATTACATGAAGCAATTGCTTTTTTGAAAGCTATTTTTATGGTACATTATTGAGATAAGGAATTGCAAGAAAACATAATTGAATAAAATCACTAATTGTTCAGAAAATCAAGGTCAGTAAGTTCATATTCCAACTTTAACCATGACCCAGGCCTATAAAGAACCTAGCAAGATGCTCCGATACTTTATATTTACCATGCTTGTGAGGAATAGAATACACGGACAGACCTCATGTAACTATTCCACATGTGGTGGTTTAATACAGC
>NW_007768474.1:5771-6107 GCF_000696425.1 Galeopterus variegatus | reverse complement strand
TCTTTTTTTCTCTCTTTTAAATTTATTTTTAGTAAGTATCTCTTAAATGTCAAGAATTGGCCACGTCATGTTAAGTTTATATAAATCAGATATCTGTCTGAATTGGGAATATCCAGTTTAAATTGTGTGGCTCAGCCCTGGCTTTTGCAAGAGAGTTAATGGGACACGGTGAGCATTTTGGAGTAGCACAAGGCTGAAGGAGAAGAAGCTCAGAGAAAGATGCTTTGTGCTCTAAACTAAAAAAGGTTTGCTCTTTTCCAGAAGTCTCTTTCTGATGGTTTCTTTGTGTGTCAGATGCTTGCCCTTTAGGTCATGACCAGGGTCATTCAGCTTCAC
>NW_007768474.1:0-201 GCF_000696425.1 Galeopterus variegatus | reverse complement strand
CCTATTGTCACCCTAGAGCACCAGAACTTATTCCTCCTGTCTAACTGCAACTTTGTAACTTCGTACCCATCTACCGACCTTTCCCTGGTGCCCCCTTCCCCCTCCTTTTCTCTGCTTCTGGTAACCACTATTCTCCTCTTTCTTTTTTTCTCTCTTTTAAATTTATTTTTAGTAAGTATCTCTTAAATGTCAAGAATTGGC
>NW_007768473.1:5902-6107 GCF_000696425.1 Galeopterus variegatus | reverse complement strand
GGAGCAGAAAGAAGCTCGTGGCTGAAGAGTGGAGGATGAGAGACCAGATTGGACCTTGACTGTAAAATCTCCCAAGAGCTGAAAGTCACTAATACATTGTCTCATTTTAATGATTAAAGCCTTAGAGTTAGCAGTTCGGAAACAATATATAGCAAATGTTGCTGTGGATAATCATCATGTACTTATTGGAGTTAATCAGCATAAA
>NW_007768473.1:0-333 GCF_000696425.1 Galeopterus variegatus | reverse complement strand
TCATTCACTGACTCACTCTGACTCAAAAATATATATTGAGCATTCACTCTATTCCACAAACATGCTGGGCACACTGTAGATTCCAGGGTGAATATGTCAGGCATGGTCCTTGCCCTCACAAGTTTATCAGTCATTGGCAAAGACAGGCAAGAAGAAAGAGAATGCCAAAAAAAGCAGGGGGGAGGTGGGGGTGATGCATGTATGAACACATAAGGGGAGAGTAGCACTTAGCAAGCAGAGAACAAAAAGAACAGTGGATGGAAAATAGGCCAGGCAGAGGAAACGCTGGGCTAGAGACAGCATGGTACATCCACGGTGTATTCAAGGAGCAGA
>NW_007768472.1:5854-6107 GCF_000696425.1 Galeopterus variegatus | reverse complement strand
TTAGGCATGGATAGGATGGTCTATTCAACTCCTTTATTTTACAGATGAGAAAACTCAATCTAAAACTATATATCCATTACAGTGGTAATAAGCCACATGTGGATGTTGAGCACTTGAAATGTGACTAGTCTGAATGGAGATGTTGTAAGTTTAAAATACACACTGTATTTTGAAGATTTAGTATAAAAAAATAATATAAAATATAAAATATTTCATTAATTTTTTAATTGATTACATTTTAACCTAATTGTGT
>NW_007768472.1:0-309 GCF_000696425.1 Galeopterus variegatus | reverse complement strand
TACTGAAATGTGTATATATATACTGAGCGTTTATCATGCTAGGTGCTTTGATATACACTATCTCATTTTATCTTGACAGAAATTTTTTGAGGAAGGTATTGAATTTTTCTATTTTCCATGGGAAAACATTTAGCACATTTATATAGCATATTTGGCTTTGTTTTAGAAGGAGCATCTGGTTTATGCTTGAAGTTATTATATCTAAGGCCATTTTATGCAAAAAGCAGCACCACAGAATCAGATATTCTTTAGGCATGGATAGGATGGTCTATTCAACTCCTTTATTTTACAGATGAGAAAACTCAATCT
>NW_007768471.1:5822-6107 GCF_000696425.1 Galeopterus variegatus | reverse complement strand
GGTAACAATTAATAAAGGATTTGTAAACCCTTGAGACACTAGCAAGGGAAAGTGTTTTATCTATGGGGAAAAGGAGGAGCAGGGAGGGGCACTTCCAGAACTGAGACTAAAGAGGAGCTAGGACAAGAGACTAATTTACTGGCTTCTTAGCCAAGATCAAGCCGGTCGATCTGACGCCACAGGCAAGGTGCTTCTGCGCAGGAAGCAACCCCATAACCAAATAAAGGCGGGTTTGACTTGGGTGCCAAACCCCTTGGCACCCTTTCTCACTGCTCAGACTTCTCT
>NW_007768471.1:0-365 GCF_000696425.1 Galeopterus variegatus | reverse complement strand
CACTTTTTCTCTTGATTTCATCAGAAGGTTCTATTTGTTGATCTTCTGTATTATATATTTTCCTATTTTATTAGTCTCTGACTCTATCATTGGTATTTCCTTCCTTCTACTTTCTTTGGATTTATTCTTTTCAATCTTTTGCTTAGTTTCTTAAAATGGAACATTTAAATTTGTGTTCTATTCCCACATGAACCCCTAAGGCAGTGAATTTCTCTGCATCCCAGAAGTTCTAATTTGTTGTCTGTTAATTATTTGTGTTCCAAATATTTTAAATTTCCATTATAAGTCGCAATTTGTAGTAATAGGCATGCTGCCAGTATGGATCTGGCCATCACATCTTGGGCACAAGTGGTGACAATCAGCTT
>NW_007768470.1:5884-6107 GCF_000696425.1 Galeopterus variegatus | reverse complement strand
ATGAAAAATTCTAACTTTAAATGTTCTCAGATACTCTTATTAAACAGGAAAGATTAATGCCCTTAAAATGAAAATTTTAAGATTCTAACTAGTATAAAGTAAGCTATTATGTGTAAAATACTGCATTTAATTTGCCAGTATTTGGGCTCTTAGGCTTACGAATTTTTTTTCTAACTATTTGAGTAAATTTATAAATACTATTTTATTTTCTAAACAAGAAATT
>NW_007768470.1:0-614 GCF_000696425.1 Galeopterus variegatus | reverse complement strand
CCCATTGTCCTCTCCGCCCTGAGTCCTCTCGCCTGTAAAGTGATGAGGCTGAACTAGGTATAAGACCCCAATTAGCTCAAACATTCCAACTCTGAAGTTCTATACTTAAAGGAAGGGCTTTTCATTTAATCAAAAAGAAGTCGATCGATTAGAAATACTTACACAACAATCCCAAAATAAGCAGCGCAATGAAAATGTGAACCAGAAGGGTGGTGATGAATCGGAAGGTGAACATCATGGCCAAAGACAAGGCTGAAAAATGAAGCACAGCGCGTGAACCCGACAACAAAGGGAGGCGGCGGCAGCGGGGCCGCGATTACCAAAACCTCTGGAAAAGTGAGAGCTGAAGACTTTATTCCATCTCTGAATACCTTGGGACGCCTACCAAACACCAGACGAAAATAACCAGACACACCCAGGGCACCTCAGGAGCACAGGTCAGTTCAGTCGGCTACAGTAAGCCTGTCTCTGAAAGTGCGAGCATTCTTCTTGAATTTGAAAAAAAAAAAAATACCAAAACGGGTATTATTCCCAAATACTCCAATTTGGACCCATGAAAAATTCTAACTTTAAATGTTCTCAGATACTCTTATTAAACAGGAAAGATTAATGCC
>NW_007768469.1:5788-6107 GCF_000696425.1 Galeopterus variegatus | reverse complement strand
GGTCATTGCTGGGCTGGATGCAGATGTCAGCCCTCAGTCCCCCACAGCCCCAACTCAGGAGCCCAGGGTGTTTTTGGTGGTGGCTCAGTGGTTGTCACTGGGATTGGTGCAGACATTGGGAGGCCCTCAGAAGCCTAGGTGCTTCTGCAGTGGCTTGGTGGTTGTCACTGGGCAGGTTGTGGATGTCAGGGGGACATGGCTGGTGCCCTCAGCTCCCCACAGCCTCCACTCAGGAGTCCAGGGCCCTTCCTGTGGCAGTTTGGTGGTCATTATGGGGCTGGTTGTGGATGTAGAGAGGCATGGCAAGGCCATTGGCCCC
>NW_007768469.1:0-280 GCF_000696425.1 Galeopterus variegatus | reverse complement strand
TAAAAACAAATAACATTCTTATTTTTTTGTTAATTTATGTATTTATTAATACATATTTTTTCATTCTAAGATGTTACAGAACAGTTTGGGTGCAGGGGGAGAGGGAGAGGGGGAAGGAAATAGTGTGGGAGGAGGAGAAAGAACGGGGGGGAATGTTCGAGGCCCATAGCACCCCCTTCATTCCAGCAGGGGTGACCAAGGGGCTTCCAGCGGTGGCTGGGTCATTGCTGGGCTGGATGCAGATGTCAGCCCTCAGTCCCCCACAGCCCCAACTCAGGAG
>NW_007768468.1:0-6107 GCF_000696425.1 Galeopterus variegatus | reverse complement strand
GGGAAGTTAGAGAAAGAGCATGCTTAGGAGGAGCAGTGGAAAGGTTCAGTGTTAAGCATGTTGATTTCGGTTTGGCCTTAAATCACTGAGTAACCAAGGACGATATGTCTGAAAGATAATTCTATTTAAAGTTCAAGCAAAACTTCTGGGATGTTGACAACTTTGCACCATCAGTTTTGTGTGAAGCAATAAGGCTGGGCGAGGGGATGGCACAGATCCTCAGACTGGTGATGGGAAATAGCAATTTAAAGATAAACAGAAGAAAAGAGAGATAACATCAAAGAGTGAGAAAGAGATGGGAGGAAAGGAAAATAGCGTGGGAGGTAGCACCAAAGCTGAACAACGAAAGTTCAAGGTCCCAAATTTCACAGAGAAAATTCAGATAAGGACTGAAAATAAGTCATTAGATAATACATCAGGGAGGTCGTTATTGTCTTTACAAAGAGCAGTTGGAAAGAAATGGTGATGACAGAAGCCTGATTGCTATGGTTTGAGCAATAAATGGATGGAAATAGACACCGCAGTACGGATAACCCTTGCAAGCAGCTAATGACTGGGCAATAACCACAGAGAGGTGTTGCATCAAGAAAGAGATCAACTTTTTTGTTTTGGGTTGAGAATCCCTGATTATATTTATACTATGAAAAATAAGAGACATTTTAAAGACATGGAGGGAGAGATGATGTACAATGGAGTGAAATCTCTAAAGATGTGGAAGGAGAAGTGTGTACAGATTAAACTTGGTTAGGGAGTGATGCCTTTCTCTACTAAGACATGGAGGGAGAGATGATGTACAATGGAGTGAAATCTCTAAAGATGTGGAAGGAGAAGGTTGTACAGATTAAACTTGGTTAGGGAGTGATGCCTTTCTCTACCGAGAGGGAAGAAAGTAAGAGAACTGAAGTTTATGCAGACTGTGGAGTAGGACATTCAAGGGAGCCTCGTTTGATGGTTTCTCTTTCCTATGACATAGAAAATGAAATGATTTTCTGTAAGTCAGGGGAGAGGTGATGGGATAGAAGATTTAGATATTAAGGTCAAAGTCTGGCAAACCCTCTAAGGTCAATGGGAAAGCACACTGACTAGGACACAAAGGGGATTGCTGGGTTGTACCAAGGACCCAGATACATTTGAAAACCATGCTTTTGCAGGAGCACCTCTCTCTGCTTTTGTGTGATTTTCTCTAGCCTTGCAGGATAGTTGGGATACACTAGCAGAATAGCCAGCCGATATGTTCAATCCAGGAATGAGGCTTGCAGGGCTTTTTAGCTGAACGAACAAGGCAGCAAAAGAGGTAAGTAATGGTGAATGGGATCTCTGCTAAAATGTCACATATGAATGTAGCTCGTAATTTTGGTCTATATATTGCTTTAGATTGTGTTCTACATAGTGTGGCAATAATGTGTTGGCACAGAGTGTGGAAATTCAGTACCAGAGAAGCAAAAATAAAAGCTTGCCTTAACGATTGACTTTCAGGGCATGAAACTTTATTTAAAATATGAAGGAATTACCAATGTATTTTGCTACAGTCTTTAAGTGGTCTCTAAGCATTGCCTTGAACCAACATTTATCTGTCTAACAGCTCTTCCAAAATATGGCAGTTAATTCTATCTTGATGTGTTGGTTTGCCTTCTTATAAAAACAACCTAAATTCTTGAACTTGAAATGTTGATAACATATTTTCACTTTTGACATGTCATGGTTTTTATTTAGCTCCACTTGGCTCTTAGAAGAGGACAAAGTACCAGAGGGAATACATAGATTTTCTTTTGGCTTTTTCAGTTACCCTACTGCTCGTGATGGAAAATCATTTTATCTGGTTAAAAATTGTTAGAGTGCAAAACTTCATGGTCAAAAGGAGTGTGGTGCTAAATTTAAACTGGGAGAGTAGTTTACTATCAGAGAGAGATTCTACTTTGTTCTTTTAGTAATAATAGGGAGTGACATGTCTTTGCCATTAGCAGACTTTTGCATGTTGCTTTTCTTGCCAATAGCTACAGGGTTATATATTGATCCTAATGGATGGTGACACATATTGTTAACTATGTTGACATATATTCTCTTGAGCACCCCCTTTGTGGGTAGGAGGTGGGGTGTGGATATGTCTTGTAGTTTTAGTGCTGTGCCAAACTAAATATTACATACTTGCTGATTTATGTGAGAGCGTATTCATGTTTGTGCTGTGGTTGCTTAGGGTTTTGTGTTTTTATAAGTGCACTTATAAACATATATATATATATGTATTTATGTAGGTAGGTATAATGCTTTAGGGCTAAAGTCCTAACATCAACAAATTACTGCAGTTAATAAAAAAATAATTGAGTAGTTATTGAGCATTTCTGTGACAGCTGCTGAGTAAATTATATTTGATAGAATTTAAACCTCAAAATAAGTCTGATGTTTAACTTTATTGATGTGGAAGCTAAGACTTGGAGGTGTTGTAACCTATCAAAGCCATATACTATTAGGTGGCAGAGCCAGAGATAACTCTAGAGACCAGGCTTTAAACACATACTCAACTACTTTTTCTAAATTGTTCTCAAAAAATCTTGTAAGGTTGATTGCACTTAATTAAGCAAAGAAAATGTATTTTCATATCCCAGGCTGTAAATATCTGAATTTCATAATCTATCAGATAGCAAATATTTATTAACACTTGACTGCACTAAATTATACCATTAACTTTTCTCTTTGTTTTATAGATTAATTGATATTTAGTTTACATGCATCACTTATGTTTGCCTTTTATTTACAAGACATGTGCACAAAGATTAGGAAATTGTACATTAGATTCAAAAATCAGCAACAGCTGAACATTATCTAGTCAACTGAACTATCATATTGAAGGTTATAGTATAGAGTTCTAAGACCTCCAAGAGAAAGTTACTCTCTACGAGAAAACCTAGTAAGAAATAGTACTTAATATATGAGGCTAATCAATAATGAAGTATTCCACAGTAAATGTTGAATTATGACTTAATTGCTGGTAAGATTTAGAAGTATAGAAAAATAAGGGGATATGGTCCCTACCCTTCTGAGTGGAATTCATGGGACATCAGTGTCAGAAAAAAATGTTCTGCAAAGAATGGAGAAAAACACTATTATATAGACTCTGGACTAAGCATTTTTGGTTTTGTTGTTAAATTTTACATTCTCAAAAACTAGTGAAGAAGGTATTATTGGCCCCATTTTAGGTGAGGAAATTGAGATTTGAAGAGGTTTTAGTCAAGATCACGTAGCAATAGCAGAATTTGACTCTAAAGTTTGTGCTCTTGGCCCTATGTCACGCCACCTTCTATGCACGATATAAAAGGAGCATTTGTTCGTAAGAACTTGTTATTCTGTCTTCAGTGCTGACCACTGGAAGTATTCTAGTTTGCTTAGCAGTCCTCCTTGTCACACTGAAGATTCATACATCCATTTTTATCAGCTTGAGGTAATTGCCCTTTCATATCTCCCAAGTCCAGGTTCACAAAGAAGCCTTTAATTATTTGGTAATTTTATTTCACTATATACTTTCTTTATTAGGTGTAGAATGCACGTATCATCTACATGAGTAGACATTGGGATTGCCTTTATGTAATTGCCTTTAAGTATTTTATAAATATGAATAGTATATTTCAATTTTCCTTTGCCTTATCATCTCCGTGTTGAATGACAATATTTTTCTTTACCTGCATAGCTAAGAGCCAGCTTCTGAAATTCCATGACCATCATGAGCTCATAACACTGTGTGAAGATTGACCTGTACTTATTTCACTCTTAACTTCTTTTTTTTTAACACAATATATCACACAGTAATA
This sequence comes from Galeopterus variegatus, assembly GCF_000696425.1. NCBI lineage: Eukaryota > Metazoa > Chordata > Mammalia > Dermoptera > Cynocephalidae > Galeopterus > Galeopterus variegatus. Next base: position 2,304 of record NW_007768468.1, on the reverse strand, counting down.
TTGAAAATAAGCTTGTGATGGTCATTCATTTTTGTAAATCAAAAGCCAAATTAAAGTTATGTGAGAAAGCAGAAATATGGAGAATTATGCTTGAAGTCAGAAAAGTGAGAACCAAAACTTGTAAGCACTAGGTCTCTTTAAATTAAATTATTTTAATCAACAGCTCCTCCAAACTGGAAATTCCCACGGCACTGAGAGAAGTTCTTTGGTGATAACATACCTAAAAATATTATTATGGGAACTGAGCCTCCTTTAAAACTGGTAATTTAATTTCTCATCTAAAGTTGACAAATTCCACAGAAAATAGGACACTCTTCTTTGTCAAAATGCCTGTTTCTCTGCTGGACAAATAAACTCTCCAAGGAAAATGAAGTTCAAGATGACATTGAAGATAATTTTTCTTAAATGAGTTTAATGATGTTTAATATTTATTTACTTTATATTCTCCAATTATACATACATTATAAATGATTTACATGTATTTTTTTCCTCCTGATATTGGAAAGAAAATAGTAAAGAAAAGCAATTGAGTTATACATGCTGGTGTATTTTTATTTTAATTAACTTAATAGAGAGAGAGCATGCTAGATTAAAAGTGGAATAAGGGGCTGGCTGGTTAGCTCAGTTGGTTAGAGCGCCATCTTTAAACACCAAGGTCAAGGGTTTGGATCCCCATATCCACCAGCTGCCAAAAAAAAAAAAGTGGAGTAAGATTTATTAGAATTGTTATTCCTAAAACAAATAGATAATTTTCACCCTAATCCTCATTATTCTCTCCACACTATTAAAACCGAACTAAGCTACTTGGCAGGGGTAAGTACTGATATATAGTGGTGAAGAGCCCACGAGCTCCCTCACATATTAACTGTCACCTTGGCCAAGTTTCTTTAAGTATCTCTGTGCTTCAGCTTCCTTATTTGTTAATCAGAATAATACTAGGGATGCTGTGATTTTCCTATAAATTAATACATACAATGTGGTTAGTATAGTGCTTGGCACTGTATGGGATTGCAAAAATATATTTTCTTCTACTTTTCTCAATTTATGCCTGAGGTCCCTATAACAAAAGACAGATTAACAAGAGGAAAGCATACAAATTAGTTTAATGTAAGTTTTATGTGGCATGAGAAGGTTCAGAAGGAAATGAAAACCTGAAGAAGTGGTTAAACCTGATGCTTTTTATAGGAGGTTTGATGAAGAATGGAGAGTCATGGAGAAATATGTTAGGGAAAAGGGGGTTTCAGCTAAATGCATAAACTGGGGGAAACTTAGCAAGGCCTATTGATTCAGATTTCTCTCTGTGTCTCTTTGGCTTCAGAAATAAGAATGTTCCTTTACTCGATCCCCATATCCAAAAAAAAAAAAAAAAAAAAAAGTGGAGTAAGATTTATTAGAATTGTTATTCCTAAAACAAATAGATAATCTTCACCCTAATCCTCATTATTCTCTCCATACTATTAAAACCGAACTAAGCTACTTGGCAGGGGTAAGTACTGATATATAGTGGTGAAGAGCCCACGAGCTCCCTCACATATTAACTGTCACCTTGGCCAAGTTTCTTTAAGTATCTCTGTGCTTCAGCTTCCTTATTTGTTAATCAGAATAATACTAGGGATGCTGTGATTTTCCTATAAATTAATACATACAATGTGGTTAGTATAGTGCTTGGCACTGTATGGGATTGCAAAAATATATTTTCTTCTACTTTTCTCAATTTATGCCTGAGGTCCCTATAACAAAAGACAGATTAACAAGAGGAAAGCATACAAATTAGTTTAATGTAAGTTTTATGTGGCATGAGAAGGTTCAGAAGGAAATGAAAACCTGAAGAAGTGGTTAAACCTGATGCTTTTTATAGGAGGTTTGATGAAGAATGGAGAGTCATGGAGAAATATGTTAGGGAAAAGGGGGTTTCAGCTAAATGCATAAACTGGGGGAAACTTAGCAAGGCCTATTGATTCAGATTTCTCTCTGTGTCTCTTTGGCTTCAGAAATAAGAATGTTCCTTTACTCCAGGTATAGGGAGGGCACATCTCACTCGAGAGTCTTTTGACTTGCTTCAGCGGGGAGGGAAGGAGAAAAGTCAGAGAAACCATCTTGTTTCTGCTTTTTCTCAAATTCCCTCAGCTTAAAATATGTAGTGTGCCAAGGTGTTCTGACCCCAGTGGCACGTAGGAAGTGTGCCACTAAATGTGAGATTTATAGCTCAGTGGCTTCCCTTCACTGAGAACCGTACAGAATTTGTCTTTGGTTTCAACTTCTCTATCAGCACCACTTTCCTAGAAGTAATTCTGATAACGTGTC
>NW_007768467.1:5507-6107 GCF_000696425.1 Galeopterus variegatus | reverse complement strand
CTGGGTTCTGTTTCTTCTCAACTGTCCCAGCTGATTTTATTCCTACTCCATTTGGGTCAACATGAGGTTAGATTGACTAGTCTGCAATTGGACCTCAGCCACATGGTGAGTTGGCCTGGATACATCTGCAGCCCATTATGATTGTCCTAAAACTATATTTCTGGACTTTTTGGATGATTGGCACCACTGGGATTCTTGCTGGGTCTTCCCCTGCAGATTCTGATTTCAGTGGGTCTGGGATGAATTCCTCTAGCTTATCTTTATGGTCAGCGAAGCCTGAGAAACTAATCTGAGACCTGCAACATGTGCATACACTGAGGAAATACATGGTCTGGATGAATCAGAGTTGGCCTCAGATAACAAACGCCCGACTTGCTTTCCTAGAACTTGTAGAGGAATGGAGATGTTCTCTACAAAGCTTTACTAATTTGAAATACAGATGGCAGAAGACTACCTTGACTCAGTAAAAATTTATAGAATGGAAGGTCTACCTTTTGCTGCAGAATGCATTCCCTTCCTGGGAAGTTTAATAAGATAAGATTTCTAAAAATCAAAGTGCACTTTAAAGACTTAAGGAAAGATTTAAAATGCTGGTTTTCA
>NW_007768467.1:0-721 GCF_000696425.1 Galeopterus variegatus | reverse complement strand
AGGGGTCGTTCAGATCCATTGACAAAGATGGAGGCATGTGTGTTAGCTCTTCCTGGCCCGCTTCAGGAGTGGTGAGTGCCCATGATCAGATGATGGTAAACATAGGAATGCTCTGACTGGGGCAGGTTATTTGGATTCAGTTTATTCTACCTTTGGACTACAGACCTTGGTCCTGGCATCTGCTCAATCTTGATTGCATTCCTCCTAAAAAAATTGGGATTGGGCTAATATTTACCTGCCAGGGTTGTTGCAAGAACTAAGAGTTAACATGTGTTAAAACACGTAGCGTCTAGCACACGTGTCCAATGGATCTGAACCTGGAAGCCATTCGGCCTGGCTTAGCTCCAAGGGTCAAGGGAATCTTAGAGTCCTTCCCAGCACAAAGGTCAGGAAGCTCTGTCTTGGTAAACTGCTGTTGGTGACCATCGACCAAATGAGAGAAGTAAGTACCTATCAAACCCTGTGCCAGGTGTGGAGGACACAGACACATCATGAGAATGATGGTCACCCATTCCACACTGGAATGGTCCTAATCAGATGAAATAAAGGAATGAAATGGATTAAAACAATCAGAGCAAAACACACAACATTGTTGTATATTTTATCTTATCGGGTAGGTGTTTCAAGTCGGGGTTGGAAAGTAAGAGTCATTTGAGTTTCCTGGGTTCTGTTTCTTCTCAACTGTCCCAGCTGATTTTATTCCTACTCCATTTGGGTCAAC
>NW_007768466.1:5247-6107 GCF_000696425.1 Galeopterus variegatus | reverse complement strand
GCATGCAGCTCATGTCTGTAAACCTTTTTGAAATCAGTGCTGCTTTTGTTTCCTCCTATGGTTAACATTTCCCATTCAATATCAACTAAAAAAAAATAATTTTTAGAGATTTTCAAGTACTTTAAAACATTTTATGTTCAATTTTTTGTTCCAAAACTCAAAGCCTGCACAAACTGTATCATTACAAGAAAATTATTATCTTTCCCTAAAATATAGAATTCCCTGAACTGTTCTTCTTTATCCAATACTGTGAATTAGATAGTACCATGATTAAAAATCTTTATGTGTGTTTAAAACACTGAATTTGTAACCACATCTTTTCTAATATTTTCAATCAAATTAAAATTCTTATTTTTTACTTGAGATATTGAGAGTTTTCACCTCTCCAATTATATACTGGCCCTCTTTATGCATGTGGTAGTCAATAATCTAAATTGGTCTCCAAGATTTCCATCCTGCTGTTGTACCCACCCTGCATAATCCTGAGGACTGTCACCAGGAGAGATTTTATTCCCATGATTTGGTCATGTTATATGGTACAGTTGACCTTAAAATAGGGCATGATTTAATCACACGAGCCCTTCACAAAAGCAGAGAGTCTTCTCTAATTGTAAGCAAAAGATCAACGAGAGATTTGAGGTGTGATAGGAATTCTCTGGGAGGGAGGTTCTTTGTTGCTGATATTTACGGACCAACTGACATAATCTGAGAGCAGCCTCAAGAAAGTTTGAGATCAGTCTCAGCTGACTGCTAGTGAGGCAACGGGACCTCAGTAGTACAACCACAAGGAAAAGAATGCTGCAAACAATCTGAGGAAGTTTGGAAACAGATCTTTTCTTATGTGGGCCTCCAGATGGGAT
>NW_007768466.1:0-248 GCF_000696425.1 Galeopterus variegatus | reverse complement strand
TTTGTGTGGAGACTTAACCATCCACATCAAGCACTAAGGAAGCAGGGTAATGAGACCCCGACATGCTGCCGGCTGACATATAGGTTTTATTAGATTGAAAGCTCTGAAATGCCCATAAGGCAGAATGAGTCCTTGCATATTCTCTGCTTCTAGAAGGCATAGAATTGTTCTAGTCCATAAAACAAGTGCATGCAGCTCATGTCTGTAAACCTTTTTGAAATCAGTGCTGCTTTTGTTTCCTCCTATGG
>NW_007768465.1:5736-6107 GCF_000696425.1 Galeopterus variegatus | reverse complement strand
GTCATTCCCAGATCAGGTCCCTGGACAGCTCCACACCTCCCTGTCCCTTTCCCACCTTTGTTCCTGACTTACGTGTGTGGAAATCCTCATCATTCAGCAGCTGCAGCGCCCATGCGGTGTCTTCCAGAGCTTTCCCCCCACCCTTCTCCCCGCAGGCCTGTTAGGGTGTTTGAAATACTTAAAGCTGGCCAGCCCCTGTCCACTGTACTGGCTCCAGGTAGGAAGCTGTCAGTGTGGGCTGGCAGGGAGCAGGTTCAGGGCAGGGCTGACGTGCTGCAGGCCCATGGTGAGAGGGCCCAGGAAGCTGGGCTGCTCCTTTTTTTTTTTTTCCTTTTTGTCTTTTTTCGTGTCTGGCAACGGATCGCAACCCT
>NW_007768465.1:0-274 GCF_000696425.1 Galeopterus variegatus | reverse complement strand
AGCTGTCTCTTCCCACCCCCGAGGCTGGGCCCCACAAGGGCTGTCCTAGCGGGGAGTTTCTGTTAATAACCCACAATACAAGCCCCTCATCACAGGTGAGTGGGAACTGACCAGCATTTAGAGCAGAGAACTGGGTGTTCCTGTATCTGTGGCTGCTTTGGTGTTGATCTCTTGATGTGAGAAAGACTTCCCACTGCATTTCTTGAAGCAACAGAGTTGAAGCTGTGAGCTCATTCAGTAGCATCAGCCTGGTCTCCCCTTAGGGCTGGCTCAC
>NW_007768464.1:5900-6107 GCF_000696425.1 Galeopterus variegatus | reverse complement strand
GAGCCCAATCAGCCCAGAAATAGAGGTGACTATAGATCATCCCAGGGACACTTTACACAGACTGTCATTGCCTGTCCCATGCTCTGCTGGCACCGTAATCCTTTACTTCCCTGCCAGTCCTCTCTGTGCCCTCACCAGGCAAAAGATGAATCACAGTAAATCACTTGATGGCCTTGACCCTGGTGTCAGCTGAGAGTGGGAGGCTGT
>NW_007768464.1:0-378 GCF_000696425.1 Galeopterus variegatus | reverse complement strand
GAGATGAGAAAATACTAGTAGGACAAGAACGTGTCACCCTTCTGATCTGGGTGAGGAGAGACCCTAAGGGAGTTCATTTGTTTATGTAATGGTGACATCTGTGAGGCTGGCATCACCAAGTCCAGTATTCACCAGCTGGGAGCCCTGATAGGTCTCTGCAGATGTCAGCAAGGGTACAGGTGGGGTCACTTGGGGTCATGGACAGGGTCTTAGGGCAGATACAAGGTATGGCAAGTGTGTACATGCGAGGTCTCAGTCCGCTCCTGGTCAGCGGCCCCCACCCACCAGCCAGATGAGCTGCTGACTAACTCCACCACGCGTCCCTCCCTGTCCTTTCCCTTGGCCAGGGGTCAGCAGCATCCATTGTGACCTGCCCCC
>NW_007768463.1:5684-6108 GCF_000696425.1 Galeopterus variegatus | reverse complement strand
CTGCCTGCTTCTCTGAGATGGCTGAGCCCCCTCTGGGAAGCCCCTGTGGTTGGGCTCGGGAGAAGAGGGTAAGGCAGGGTGGGGAGGCTGCTCCCTGGGGCGACTCCACAGGGCAGGAGAGAGGAGGCTAGGAGTGTGGCTGCACACAGCCTCAGGACCTCCCTGATGTCTATCCCAGCCTGGGCTTCTCAACCCAGGAAAAGGTTCCCTCTCTATAGTGAAGGCTTGCTGAGGGATACCAAGACATACCCAAACCTGTTTTCCAGTTATGTGGCCTTGGAAAAGTCACTTAGGCTCCCTGAGCCTCCATTCTTTTGCAAATGGAGGTCTACCTTTCTAGGAGTGTGGGTTAAGTAAGCACTAATGACACTTAGTATGTTAAGTACCCGAATCCTGATTCACACACAGTGCAAGAGAAAACACA
>NW_007768463.1:0-240 GCF_000696425.1 Galeopterus variegatus | reverse complement strand
CTAAGTGCTTAGTCTTTACACAGCCTAAGCTTGTCCAGCCTCATAAACAAGACCTTGAGACGTTTCTCTGCTATAAAAGGGCTGGTAACAAACACACTCGCGGTGTCTTCTAGGGTATTTTTGTTGTTTTGGTTTGTTTTCCAATGCTGGGGCTCTACTTTCTTCTTCAAGGATAGCTACTGCCTGCTTCTCTGAGATGGCTGAGCCCCCTCTGGGAAGCCCCTGTGGTTGGGCTCGGGA
>NW_007768462.1:5836-6108 GCF_000696425.1 Galeopterus variegatus | reverse complement strand
CAGACAGAGCTAATTGATCTAAGTATACTCATCCCAAAGAGCTCATCGATCTAAGTAAACAAATCAGACCAATCTAAAAGATCTAAGTAAACTCATCAGACTCAGCTAATCTTTCAAAGTAAACTCATCAAACCAAGCTAATCGATCCAGGAAAAATAATCAGACACAACTAAACGATCAAGGAAAACTAAACAGACCCAAATAATCGATGTAGGAAAACTTATCAGACCCAACTAATCGATCTAGGAAAAATAATCAGACCCAACTAATCG
>NW_007768462.1:0-251 GCF_000696425.1 Galeopterus variegatus | reverse complement strand
ACCAAGCTAATCGATCTAAGTAAACCCATCAGACCAAGCTAATCGATCTAAGTAAACTCATGAAACCAAGCTCATCGATCTAAGTAAACACATCAGACCAAGCTCTTCGAGCTCAGTAAACTCATCCGACGAAGCTCATCGATCAAAGTGAAGTCATCAGACCAAGCTCATCGATCAAATTAAACTGATGAAACCAAGCTCATCGATCTAAGTAAACTCATCAGACCAAGCGGATCGATCTAATTAAACTC
>NW_007768461.1:5481-6108 GCF_000696425.1 Galeopterus variegatus | reverse complement strand
TCTAAAAACTTTTTGCTCAACTCTAGGTCATGCAAATTTCTTCTTATGTTTTCTTTTTGAAAGTTTATAGTTTTATGTTTTACATTTAGGTAGTAATCTATGTTGAGTTAATATTGAGTAAGGTTTGAGGTATGTGTTAAGATTCTTTTTAAAAACAACAGTTTTGGGGTCCGACGGGTGGGTTGAAGGAGGGAGGTGGCCGAGGGAAGTCGCAGTGCACGCCCACCGCAGTGGCCTGCGTCCCTTCCCCTGCCGTGCGTGAGGCGCTGTGACAAAAGCTGAACGCAGAGGACCGGCCGCCCCAGCCCTTCCTCCCTCGGCTTCAGTGCTCCGGTCGCGGGGCCCGGCTTCCTCAGCACACCCAGCTCCAGCCGCCCCCAGAGCCTGTCCCCAGCCCTTCGACAGCCCCGGCGCCAGCCCGGGCCCTTGGCAGGGAGGACGACGGAGCTGCAGTTGGCACTGCTACTGCAAAGACAGCTGGCACAACTCAACGGAAGTCCAGTTGAAGGCTTTTTTCAGCAGGTTTAATAGATGACAATGACCTCTACTGATGGGACGTTCTTATTATCGGTCCTCCAGATACACTTGATGAAGGTGATGTTTTTAAGGCTCATCTCACTTTCCCAA
>NW_007768461.1:0-442 GCF_000696425.1 Galeopterus variegatus | reverse complement strand
TTTGTTCTACCATTGGGTTTTGTTCTTTCTTGTGTATTCATGGTGGTGATTATCATTTTTCGGATTCCAGATGCAGGGCTTCCTTGTGGCTTCCTTGTGGCTGATTTTGTGGTAGTGAACTCTAGCAGTTTTTGTCTGTCTGGAAAATATACTGTTTTCCCTCATTTCAGAAGAATAACCTTGCTGGGCATAGTATTCCTGGCTGGCGATTTTTTTCTTTTAATATTTTGCATATATCATCCCATTTTCCTCTGGTTTATGGAATTTCTGTTGAGAAGTCTGTTGTTAGTCTGATAGGGGCTCCCTTATAGGTGACTTGATGCTTTTCTCTTGCTTCTTTTAAGATTCTTGCTTTGTCTTTGAGCTTTGCCACTTTGACTGTAATGTGTCTTGAAGAGGATCTTTTTGGGTTTAATCTGTTTGGGGATCTTTGAGACTCCTG
>NW_007768460.1:5584-6108 GCF_000696425.1 Galeopterus variegatus | reverse complement strand
GCTTCATGGTAACTTCTGCTCGGGTTATGCTCGATGCTGAGTACGGCCAGCTGGGTAGCACAGGTTGACTCAGATCTTACTCATTGATGCCCACCTTCCTTTCTTGTCACTTGCACTTCCTAAGTAGAGCACTCTTAAATAAAAAAGCATCATGTGAGCTTCTACTTCAGCTAATGCATCCTGGGGAAGCCAGGTCAATAAAATATGCCTCTGTGCTCACCTGATATGCTTCAGCTTGTTCCCTTGCTGTGTAAATCCACAATAATTTACTTGGTATTGAAAAATTCTCATAGTGTCTACAAAAATAGAATAACCCAGGCCACTCTTGACCTTTGAAAGGCTCCCAATGAGACATGTACCCACTATGTGAAATCTTTGCTTCAGTGGTGTAGACACATATCTTAAAAAAGGCCTTTGATATATCAAGCAAGTACAAACATTTATAAGCCCATTACACATATCGATCCATCCAATTTTCAATTTTGACATCAGCCAATATCTGTCATAATAACAGGTGCAAGAAT
>NW_007768460.1:0-300 GCF_000696425.1 Galeopterus variegatus | reverse complement strand
ATCAAGTAACTTGTGTGTCTTTGGACCAGCAACTTTGCTGTGTTACAAAGATTTTAGCCTGAGGAAAGTTTCCTATCTTTTTCAAGATTAACATTTCTATATGTAATTCCAAAAGCTTAGGCTAAACCTGAGACTACAGGGCTTTGGAAAATAGGCCGTGTGAAATATATTTGCTTTATAAGTGCCAGTATACTCCACATTTGTGGAGCCCAATGTTTATATGATGTTAAATATCATTAGCTTCATGGTAACTTCTGCTCGGGTTATGCTCGATGCTGAGTACGGCCAGCTGGGTAGCAC
>NW_007768459.1:5847-6108 GCF_000696425.1 Galeopterus variegatus | reverse complement strand
TGCTGAAACTCCTATCAGATAAATGTTGGAACCTCTCCGTTTTTCATGTCCTTTAAAAAGTTTTTTGGGCTTTTATTCTCTAATCTTTTTTTTTTTACTACATTTTGAATAAATATCTCAGTTCTATCTTCTAATTTTCTAATTTCTGCTTTATGATGCCCAGCTAGGCTTTATCCCATCTGTTAATGTTTTTAATTTCAAGATGATGTTTTTCACTTCCAAGGTTTCTAATAAGTCATTTTTCATAGCTACTTGTTCTTA
>NW_007768459.1:0-246 GCF_000696425.1 Galeopterus variegatus | reverse complement strand
AAATCTTTGTCTCTTTTGAGATCATCTTTTTAATTCATTATGTTCTGTAGTTTTATCATGTCTATATTTGCATTTTTCTTTTACTTAGTAGAATGCAACGTCAATCTGAAAACTCAAGTTTTTCCTTACATTTGAAAAATGTTCACCTATTATCCCTTCAGATGCTGCTTTTCCACCATGCTGTCTGCTGAAACTCCTATCAGATAAATGTTGGAACCTCTCCGTTTTTCATGTCCTTTAAAAAGT
>NW_007768458.1:5508-6108 GCF_000696425.1 Galeopterus variegatus | reverse complement strand
TCACCTGGGGAATTTGAGAGCCTAGAACACATTTTCTTAAGGAGCTTATGGCCTGATAAGAATAGAGAGACAAGTACATCGGTAAGAGTTAAGACTTACTCCTATGTTCTTCGGTAGATGTAAGAGCAGGGTGTTGTGTATAGGATCACCAATCCAGGCACCTAGCCTAAGACAGGTATGGTGTACTGGAGGAGGTCCTAGCTGAAATGTGTCTTAAACATGAGCTATAATTAGACAGGTAAACAAAGGCACAGAAATGTTCTTTTCATGAGGCATCAACAGGTAAGCTGAAAAGGTGTGTGTGTGTCTGGAAATATCACTAGTTCCTAGTTCAATTAGACCTGAATAGAAAATCAAAGGTGCATGGGCCAAGAGAAAGAAGAAGAAGATGAGGCAGCAAAGAAAGAAAGAGTTACCTTGTGTGGTAGTTAGTCTCCAAAAACTGACCTCAGTGTAGCATGTCTCTCACTAATCACACTCTTTTGTCACCCGTTACCACAGCAAATTTTGGCTGACCTGATAGAATTTCATTGGAGTAACAATGTGACAGTTCCAGGCCTGAGCCATAAGAAACCTTGCAGCTTCTGACTTTGTTTCTCC
>NW_007768458.1:0-616 GCF_000696425.1 Galeopterus variegatus | reverse complement strand
TGGAGGCTGCGGCCAGAGCGATGCGCGCGGCGGTTCCCTGATCGCCCAGCCCACAGCCGCTGCTCGCGGCCAGAAGTGGCTGATAGAACCGAGCTGAAGAGACGCAGAAAGGACTGGCAGAAAAGTGAGTGAATGGAAACGTTGTCCTCAGAATCTTTGCAAAAAGGACAGTTAAATTTACTCGTAAATTTAACAAGGGAACGTGTGAATGACTGTGTTGAGCGTGCTTCACAAGCCTGTACATAATCATTTGGGAATCTTGGTAAAATGCATATTCTAACGCTGCAGGTCTAGAAAAGGGCCTGAAGATTCAGCGTGGCTAAGAAACTCTCAGGTTAGGTCAATATTGCTGATCAACGGCCCATACTGCTGGTGACAAGGTTGTTGACGCTTTGGAATCTGAGGGTTTTACACGATTTCGTTTAACAGTCACATTGCTATGATTTGAGAACATTAGAGTAAAAAGAGGCAGAAAGTTAATCACAGTTCCAGCCCCCCATGGGATTGTAGACATTTCCTTTCTTCCTTTTAGTTGTCCTTATGCATACATAATTTGTTCCGTGGTGGAAACCACATTTGCACAATTTTATGTTAGGTGCTTTTCCGTCTTCTGGTG
>NW_007768457.1:5659-6108 GCF_000696425.1 Galeopterus variegatus | reverse complement strand
AATTCTTAAATGAATGGATGTGGCTGTGTCCCAATAAAACTTTATTTACACAAGCAAGTGGCAAGCCAGATTTGGCCTGCAGACTGTCATTTACTGACCTTTGATCTAGTCTACTATTTCCCAAACCATGTACTACAGGATATTCCAATATATTTAAGGGTATTCCTCCAAAAGAGGGAAAGCTTCCATGTTCAAAGAGTTCAGAAAATGCTAGATTAAACAATGCTACGCAGATTTCCTTACTTCAGGGCTTCTTGCAGACTCTAATGTACTTATGAGCTTTTAAACACCCAATAAGAAAGCAGTATGCTGTACATAACATTTCTCCAATTTGCTTGAATATGTTGAAGAACCTAACTAATGACATCTTGAGGGTCCCTAGTGTTCGGGGGAACAGTTTGGAAAACAGTGTCATAATCTAATTCCTATTCTGTAAAGATGAATAAATA
>NW_007768457.1:0-366 GCF_000696425.1 Galeopterus variegatus | reverse complement strand
ATAAAACCCAAAGCAGATACATCAAAAGCAGCTGAGTACATTATTAGAGTTAGAGAAGTAACAACCACTAAATTAACCTAAGCCATTAAAAATGTGTTGCCTCTGGCAAACAAAAACAAAGACTACTGCTTTTGATTATCAGTGTTTCTTTACTATCTGACTTTTTTCAACTGTATTTGTGAATCACTTTGAAAATAATAATCACTTAATGCAGTAAATAACAAGATAGTAAATATTTCAGACATTGTGGACCGTACAGGTCTCTGTTGCAGCTACACAACTCTGCCATTTTAGTGTGAGCCGACAATTCTTAAATGAATGGATGTGGCTGTGTCCCAATAAAACTTTATTTACACAAGCAAGTGG
>NW_007768456.1:5664-6108 GCF_000696425.1 Galeopterus variegatus | reverse complement strand
AATAGAAAACCTGAACAGACTAATAACAAACAATGAGATTGAAGTAGTAATCACCACTCTCTCAGCAAAGAAAGGCCCAGGACCAATGGCTTTATTGCTGAATTTTACCAAACTTTTAAAGAGAAGTTAATACCAATTCTCTTCAGACTATTCCAAAAATTAAAACTTAGACTACTCTCCCAATCTCATTCTATGAGGCCAGTATCACTCTGATACCAAACCAGACAAAGAAACAAGAAAAGAGAAAACCACAGGCCAATATTCTTGATGAACAGAGATGCAAAATTCCTCAGTAAAATATTAGCAATCAGAATACAACAAAACATCATAAAAATTATACACTATGCTCAAGTGGGATTCATCCCAGGGAGGCAAGGATGGTTCAACATATACAAATCAATAAATGTGATATACCACATCAACAAAATCAAAGACAAAAAACTT
>NW_007768456.1:0-265 GCF_000696425.1 Galeopterus variegatus | reverse complement strand
AAAACAAAAGTTTTATTTCTGAGAAGATAAAGAAAATAGACAAACCATTAGCTAGGTTACAAAAAAAAATCTAAATAATAAAAATAAGAAATGAAAAAAGAGACATTACAACTGATAACACAGAAATACAAAGAATCATTGGAAACTATTATAAACAACTATATGCCAACAAATATGAAAACCTGGAGGAAATGGATAAATTTTTGGGCACATACAAACTACCAAGACTGAACCAAGAAGAAATAGAAAACCTGAACAGACTAAT
>NW_007768455.1:5330-6108 GCF_000696425.1 Galeopterus variegatus | reverse complement strand
ATATTCCCAGCAGTGGGATAGCTGGGTCATATGGCAGATCTATCTGCAATTGTTTGAAGAATCTCCATACTATTTTCCATACAGGCTGCACCATTTTGCAGTCCCACAACCAATGTATGAGAGTTCCTTTTTCTCCGCAGCCTCGCCAGCGTTTATCGTTCAGAGTCTTTTGGATTTTAGCCATCCTAACTGGGGTGAGATGGTATCTCAGTGTGGTTTTGATTTGCATTTCCCGGATGCTGAGTGATATTGAGCATTTTTTCATATGTCTGTTGGCCATTTGTATATCTTCCTTAAAGAAATGCCTGCTTAGCTATTTTGCACATTTTTGAATTGGGTTGCTTGTTTTTTTCTTGTAAAGTTGTTTGAGTTCCTTGTATATTCTGGATATTAAACCGTTGTCAGATGTATATTTGGCAAATATTTTCTCCCACTCTGTTGGTTGTCTGTTAACTCTGTTAATTGTTTCTTTTGCTGTGCAGAAGCTCTTAAGTTGGATATAATCCCATTTCTTTATTTTTCCTTTGGTCGCCTGTGCTTTTGGGGTCTTATTCATGAAGTCTTTGTCCAGACCTATTTCCTGAAGTGTGTCTCCTACGTTTTCTTTAAGAAGTTTTATTGTTTCATGGTGTATATTTAATTCTTTAATCCATTTTGTGTTGACTTTAGTGTATGGTGAAAGGTATGGGTCTAGTTTCATTCTCCTGCATATTCACGTCCAGGTCTCCCAGCACCATTTGCTAAAGAGGCAGTCTCTTCCCCAGTGTATAGGCTTGGT
>NW_007768455.1:0-335 GCF_000696425.1 Galeopterus variegatus | reverse complement strand
CAGCCTCCTGTTGGGCTGCAGAAGGTTGTGCCTCCTCGGTGGTCTCTGGATGCTCAGCCGCAGCCTCCTGCTGGGCTGGAGAGTGCTCCTCATCCTTTCGAGATTCTTGAGATTGTCCTGAAGCCTCTTGCAGAAATGGCAAAGGTTCAACCTCTTCGGGAGGCCTTGGAGGCTGAGTTGGCGCCTCCTGCTGGGTTGTAGAAGGTTCCACATCATTAGTTGGCACTGAGGGCTGAGCCGTAGACTCGTGGTAAGTTGGAAAAGTTCCCACCTTTGCAGCAGGTTCTGCTGTTATGGTAATCTGCAGATCTGGAGGTTTAGTAGTGGTACCAGGC
>NW_007768454.1:5800-6108 GCF_000696425.1 Galeopterus variegatus | reverse complement strand
TTATGGCAGCCTGAATGGACTAAGACACTTGGCAACCTAATTTTTAACTTAGACATCCAGACGAGACCTAGCATCCTGCAGAACTCCTCTGCTGGTATCATCTTGTTAGTTGTATAGTTAGCAACAACAGGTTTTCACTACAGACTTTTCACTACATTTCTAAATCAAGTGGACCCTTTCCAGACTGGAAGTGTCAGGAAGACAAATAAGACAACTATAACTAAGGAACTTTAGGGTCCAGCACTGTTCTCCTACTTTTCAAGACCAGGACTAACTCCAATGATACAAAATAACAAAGCCATTATTGT
>NW_007768454.1:0-962 GCF_000696425.1 Galeopterus variegatus | reverse complement strand
GAAGGGAAGGAAGAAAGCCAGTTACAGAGGTTACAGCTTTTATATTTATGATTTCATTTTTCAAAACCAGATGTGGTTATGGCATTTCACTGTCCAACCAGCAGCCCTGAGAATCTCTCTTGGCTGCACCCTGCAGATCTTGGGTGGGGCTTTCACATTCCTGTATAGTTGTGTTAAAAATGGCAGATGTTGTGAGAGATGCTAACATTGCCAAGCTACTTGTGACCTCAGAACCAGTGCTATCTAATGCTGAGCCTTCTTCCAATTATAACAAGTGCCATTTTAGCTATACAGAAATGCATTTTGGTTTTAGTTAAAGATAAAATTATTATTTTGGCAAACACATACAGACAGGTATAACTTGACTAGGTCAGATTTTAAGGATAAGGTAGAAGTATCCAGACAGGAGATGGAAGGGCAGGAGGCTCAGGAGATTCTGTCGTTGGGGGGTGGAGGCTGAGGAGCACAAACACACACTCCTGGTTCTTGGCCTCACTTCATAGTTAATGCCTGGAACACAGTTAATGCCTAGGCATAATTAATGAGTATGCATCAGGTACTAATTCATAAGTACTGCAGACTAAATATTTGTGTCCCACCCCAAATTCATATGTTGATACCTAATCCTCATTGTGAGAGTATTTGAAAGTGGAGCCTTTAGAAATTGATTAGGCCATGAGTGCAGAGCCCTTGTGAATGGGATGGGTGCCCTTGTAAAAGATACCCCAGAAGCTCCTTGCCACTACATGAGGTTATGACAAGGAGACAGCCATCTATGGACCAGAAAATTGGTGTTCACCAGACACCAAATCTACCAGGGCTTTATCTTGGACTTCCCAAACACTAAAACTGTGAGAAATTAATTTCTGTTTTTACAAGCCACCCTGTTTATGGTATTTTGTTATGGCAGCCTGAATGGACTAAGACACTTGGCAACCTAATTTTTAACTTAGACATCCAGA
>NW_007768453.1:4562-6108 GCF_000696425.1 Galeopterus variegatus | reverse complement strand
ATTCAGCTCTCTGCTCGAACATTACCTCTCCTTTCCTGCCTACCCTCACAAAAATAGCATGCCCAGGATTGCCTATTCCTTATGTGCCTTTATTTTTCTTCATAGCACTTCCCAAATGTTTTATTTATCTGTTTATTGTCTGCCTCCCCTATTGGGATCCAAGCTCATGATAACAGGAACTGTCTTATGACTGCTGTCTCTCCAGTGCCCTCTTCTGTGCCTGGCATAGAGTCAATGATCATATGTTCTTGAATGAGGGAAGAGTAATGCAGACCTGTCACAATTCTTGACAGTGTGCATCTTGGGAATCTGTAGAACGCAGACTCTAGAAAGGAAAATTTTCAGTCACCAGGGGGCTCTGGCAGCTCAGGTCAATGAGGGATGGTGGGTAAGAAGTCCCAACAGGCTCTCTGGAGTAACAACAGCCTTCCAAGTGGGATAGCAAATCTTTACCCTTACAATCCATTTTCTGTCTTGCTCCCCAGAGTTGGGCCTTTATAATAGACAGTCAGGGCTGAGATAACGTTCTAATTTATGGTTGTTGGAAACCAGCCAAGGATATCAGACAAAGGGGAAGAAGCCTAGATCTTTCCTCTAAAACGCTGGTCCAGAGCCAGAGTTTGGAATCACAGAGTGGGTGTTTGCCTGAATGCCCATGAGACCTTAAGCAGGGCAGGCCATGTTTTCAGGAGAATGCACAGGTCTTGTGAGGTCTCAGCCTTCACATGCCACCTTTAACTTCACAGCATCTTCCATGCTTGGCTCTGAAGGGACGTGGGGGCAATCATGTTACAGGGGTGCATTCACCAATGCGGTTCCTAGGTAAGTGAACATCTGGGGGTAGCTCCTTGCATCTCCAGCAGCTGGACATCTGGTGATGTGGACTGGGGAGAGCTCAGAAACCTCTCAGAAAGCTGGCTGATGGGTCAGGTCTTCAGCTTTCTCAAGCCACATGGTTAGAAATCACCTCAAATCACAAGAAAAATCTCAACCATCTGAAAACTGGCCTTGTTCCTAAACCCTTCCATTTGAGAACCAACCAATTTGTTCCTATTTCAGGCAACCAAAACCTTATATCCTGGATAAGCAAGGAAAATACAGTCGTAGTACTATTGCCTGGCATATGAGTGATTACGAGGACACCAATCAGAGAAACTCGAAATGGGCTATTCTTGTTAGGCAGAGTAAGTCACCATTGCCAAGGGCTTCCAAACCGCCTCAGCTGCCAAAGCTACCAAAAAAGGAAGAGGTATGATCTTTTACTTTTCTGAATCATCATAGGAAAAAACATCCTGTTTTAATAGATGAATTAGAGTGTGTTTAATACTAATACTGCTGATAGCTTAATAGCTCTTTTTAAACAGTCAAAGCATTTTGTAATTTGTATTAGATTTCCACAATAATGTCCATTCAGTGGGTAGGTGGATATTGTCTCCATTTCACAGCTAAAGAAAACAAGAGGTCGTGTGTTTTAGTCCTTAGAATTGCTTTTTTTTTTTCCTTTTTGTCTTTTTTCGTGACCAGTAACGGGATCGCAACCCTCGGT
>NW_007768453.1:0-443 GCF_000696425.1 Galeopterus variegatus | reverse complement strand
AAGCTTAAGCAGCAGGCAGACGGTCTGAGAGCATGGCTTCTTCAGAGTTCACAGAGGGGCCGGGGCGGGGGAGCGGCACAGTGAAGGACCGTGTGCTCGTCTGAGAGTAGGGATGGGCTGAGGAGAGCAGGTCAGAAGGGCACATCATGGTCAGAGCATTTAAAAAAAGAAAATAGATGAAAAAGAAATGGCAACAACAAACAGCCCTGCATGCTATGCTAAGGAGTTGAGACTCTGTTTTAGGCTATGGCGTGTCAGTGGAGTGTTTGCTGGAGCATGGCCTGGCTATTTCCCTCCCTCTGCAGGAATTCTGTGATCCTAAGGAGTGGGAAGGCAGTGTCTGACCCTCGTGTCCTGTGAGAATTGCTTGCTCTTCTGCTTTATTCAGCTCTCTGCTCGAACATTACCTCTCCTTTCCTGCCTACCCTCACAAAAATAGCATG
>NW_007768452.1:5773-6108 GCF_000696425.1 Galeopterus variegatus | reverse complement strand
ACCTAATCTAACTAGGCAAAATAATCAGACCCAACAAATCCATCTAGGAGACCTAACCAGACACAACTAATCGATCTAGGAAAAATAACGTGACCCAACTAATTGATCTATTAAAACTAATCAGGCCCAACTAATCGATCTAGGAAAAGTAATCAGACCCAACAAATCGTCCTAGTAAAACTAAGCAGACAAAGCTAATCCATCTAGGAAAACTATTCAGACCATGCTAATCAATCTAAGAAAAATAATCAGACCAAGCTAATCGAACTAGGAAAATTTAGTAAGACCCAACTAATCGAACTAGGAAAACTAATCAGACAAAACTAATAGATCTA
>NW_007768452.1:0-264 GCF_000696425.1 Galeopterus variegatus | reverse complement strand
TTGATCTAAGTAAATTCATCAGACCAAGCTCATGGATCTAAGTAAACTCATCAGACCAAGCGCATCAATCTAAGTATACTCATCAGACCAAGATAATCGATCTAAGTAAACTCATCAAACCAAGCTAATCGATCCAGGAAAACTAATCAGACCCAAGTAATGGATCTAGGAAAACTAATCAGACCCTACTAATCGATCTAGGGAAACTAATCAGACCCAACTAATCGATCTAGGAAATCTCATCAGACCCAACTAATCGATCTA
>NW_007768451.1:1650-6597 GCF_000696425.1 Galeopterus variegatus | reverse complement strand
TCTTTTCCTTACAAGGAGCCTTTCTGGTTTACTTAGAACCACACTCACCTCTTTAAAATCCGTTTACTCATTTGACTTTGGCCCCACTGATTTCAGTGCAAGGCCCGCCTGTGCCGTCTCTGATGGAGCGGCTGGCAGCAGGACTAGTTGGTTCACTTGGGGAACCCCCACCCCTCTCCTGGCCCCAGACTTCCCTGCCTCCCTGGGGTCCATCCTGCTTTCCCACTCTCTTCCCTCTTGGCCCAGGCTGGGGGGCTGCTCCACCTCCAGGCCTGGCCTCTCCCTGGCTCAGGAACCGCCATCCCAGAGCCTGCAGGGTAGCCCCACTGACAGCACCTTCTTACCTCATCCCAAATCCCCATGGGGCTCAGCATCACAGTCTGTGTCCAAGTGGGGACGGCTCTGGGAGCTAAGGACACTGTGCAAACAAAGTGATCGGCCATCTCGGGCGTGCTCTGCCCGGGTATGTGGGAGCCCTCTCCTGGGGGNTTCTGTCCTGGTCAGTGTCTGGCATTTGCAGCCTGTCCCTGTGATCTGCATGTCAGTTCCACAACCCAGCGCTCCACTACTTGGGTTGTAGCTTAGTGGTTCCCATTACCACCCAGTGGTGCTGGATGCTGGGCGGCCTGGCCAGACCGAGCTCATCTTCTGATACCAGGAGCCTCTAGCTTCCATGGAACCAGGCAGCAGAGTTTCTGGGGAGGGGGCTGGGTGGTGAATGGGCCAGAGTGAAGGTAGAGTGCCCCTAGAGCAAGCCCAGGCTGGCAGGGTGTACCCAGCCACACCGGTTTCTCTGTAAGGACAGTGCCATGACCTCTTTGGGGCCTATCCAGCTATGGATTTCTTCCATATCATGGAACCACCTGAAAGCGCTGCTCCTCCTCTGAGTCTTCCCTATAAACCATACTTTGGCTCTCCATGCCAAGGTGATGGCATCTTGTCAAACAGGACCGTGGGGCTGGGTTGGGGAAACAATGTGGTGTCTCCTCTGTCAAACAAAGCGAGGTCTATGGATTTGGGTTCTGGAGGGCCCTTCTGTGACCAGGCCCCTGGGTTGTCTTCCTGAGCTGACGGAGGCCTGCGTTGGCACCAGAAGCCTGCCAAGCTCCGTACCCACGTGCCTGCGAGCTGCAGTGTGCGCTCTCACAGCAACACTGTGATCTGCTCATCGCCCCAGGGCAGAGCGGGCCCCAAGGACCTCCCCTACAGGCAGGGCCCAAGTACCTGTCCACATGGCCACATGGGCCTCAGCCCCACCTGAGGAGTCCCAGGGATCTATGTCCTGGGAAGGAATATAGAATCTGTTCATGTTCGTCTGATTTTTT
Organism: Galeopterus variegatus; assembly: GCF_000696425.1. Lineage (NCBI taxonomy): Eukaryota > Metazoa > Chordata > Mammalia > Dermoptera > Cynocephalidae > Galeopterus > Galeopterus variegatus. The sequence continues at coordinate 5,272 of NW_007768451.1, read as the reverse complement.
GGGGTTGTTGCTTATTTGTTGTTTGTTTTGTTTTGCTTTTTATACAGGAGATTTTCTCTACAGTCTGCTGGCAAAATATTTGCAAAATCAGGTACAAATCTCTGGCTAAAGGGGCAGCCCCTACCCCCAGCACACTGCCCAGCTCACCCTCTCCCCACTGTCTATGAGCCAGATCCTGAAAAGGGTCACTTTCTGCCTTCCATGCTGTGTCCTGACCTCCGGCACAACGCGCCAGCGGGAAGCTGCGTGTCCCAGCCTCTTCCACTCCCTGTGTGAGGACAGCTGAAGGGCAGGAGAGTGGTTCCCATTCCAATCCCTACATGTTGCTGGGTTTGCAACACTCCCTCAGTCCCACCTGCACCATCGCAAGGCCAGTTTTTAACTTACCTTCTGTGACCAGGCCCCTGGGTCATCTTCCTGAGCTGATGGAGGCCTGGGTTGGCACCAGAAGCCTGCCAAGCTCCATACCCACGTGCCTGCGAGCTGCAGTGTGCGCTCTCACAGCAACACATCTGCTCATCACCCCAGGGCAGAGTGGGCCCCGAGGACCTCCCCTACAGGCAGGGCCCAAGTACCTGTCCACATGGCCACATGGGCCTCAGCCCCACCTGAGGAGTCCCAGGGATCTATGTCATGGGAAGGAATATAGAATCTATTCATGTTTGTCTGATTTTGGGGGGTCGTTGTTTATTTGTTGTTTGTTTTGTTTTGCTTTTTATACAGGAGATTTTCTCTACAGTCTGCTGGCACAATATTTGCAAAATCAGGTACAAATCTCTGGCTAAAGGGGCAGCCCCTACCCCCAGCACACTGCCCAACTCACCCTCTCCCCACTGTCTATGAGCCAGCTCCTGAAAACGGTCACTTCCTGCCTTCCATGCTGTGTCCTGACCTCCGGCACAACACGCCAGCGGGAAGCTACGTGTCCCAGCCTCTCCCACCCCCTGTGTGAGGACAGCTGAAGGGCAGGAGAGTGGTTCCCATTCCAATCCCTACATGTTGCTGGGTTTGCAACACTCCCTCAGTCCCACCTGCACCATCGCAAGGCCAGTTTTTAACTTATTTTAGGGGATCACCTGGCCCCAAGTCCTCAGTGGTGTGGTGGGCAAGTGTGTCAACCGGGTGGCCAACCAGGCTCTGATTTCTGTGCTGAACCTGGGGGTCAGGTGAGCCAGGGGCTGTGGGCTGGAGGGGAGTGGTCAGAGGACACTGCCTGCCAAGCTCCCCACCCTATCCTGCCTGCACTGTCCAGAAGTGGGGGGTCATGGGGAATTGGGGGGACTGGCTGTTCCCTTGGGTTCTGAGAACACTCCTCAGCAACTCAGTTTTGAGCCTAGACAGATGGGAGGATAACTGCTCCCCACCCTGCTCCAGCCCACATGAGAGGCTTAGAAGTGGGGATCTGGCCAGGTGGCCCCAGGACACTCTAGTCACAGCTGCCTGGGTGGTGCCACAGTGGCCAGAGGCGCCTGTGGGCCCTGGGTGAGGCTGATTCCAGGGTGGGGGTGCGGGAAGGGCACCACCCCCTGCCCCCTGCCAACTGTCAGCAGGAGCCCTGGGGCAGAGCAAGGGGCAGAGCTGATGTTGGCCCAGCCCAGCGCTCCCTCCCCTCCCAGGGGCCCTGCCTTTGCCAGCACCATCTCCCTGTTGGCACAACCCACCTTCCTCTTCCTCTGCTTTGTGCTGAAGAAGCTGCACCTGGAGACGTGGCAGGTGGGGACGGCCACCCCTGTGCTGGAGGCCACGCGGGCCGGCAGCTATGCCGCCCCCAACACTGGGATGGGTGTTCGCAGGGGGAGGGCCCAGTGAGCCCTGTTGGAGGAGGGGGACCCTGTCCGACTGCCTCCGTGTCCCTTCAGGGCCCCCTCCTTCCTCTTTGCCCCCTGCAAAGGCCGAGGGTCCCCCCGTCCAATGGTCACGGTGCAGAGCTCTGCTGGGGACACGGTGCTGCTGGACCCATCAGGGAAGCCTGGCCAGGGGGCTTCATCGCCACGCCCCTGCCCTCGGGATGGTGACAAGTAATAGCATCGGTAAATACCAAGTGCCAGCAGCCCGCAGAGCGGCTGCCACTCCTGGCTACATTCAAATGTCACATCACGGTGTTACCCCTGCTTTACGTTGAGGAGACTGGGACAGAGGTGAAGTAACTTGTCTCAGACACAGACGCGTTGGGGCCTGTCCGTGCTCTTCTGCCTCCTGAGAGCCGCTCTGTAGACTGAGGGCCCCTCTTGCCAGGTGTTTCAGGAGCAGCTGTGCGGGACACCGGGGCCGCATTTAGGGGGTGGGGAGTCCTTGTGGCCATGTCCCTTCTCAAGTTGGTGCAGCCCTATCTGCTTTGTGAATCCTTCTGGCATCCTTGGGCTCATGCCATCCTCCCAACAACCCTTTGGGGAAGGTGGGGCAGACGGAAGAACTCAAACCTTCAGATGAAGCAAAACAGCCCAGAAAGGGTGGGGTAGTTGCCCAGGATCGCGCGTTGCAGAGGGCGGAGTGGGGACCAACGCCTATACCCTGGGCTCCTGGTCAGGCCGCCACGGTGCTGGCCAGGCGAGCCTGGTGCCCTGTCCCCACCAGCTCCTCCTCCCACCCTGACACCAGCTCCAGACCCACCAGCATCTTGTGTGCAAACGTCACATGCCTTGGCAGGCAGGAGGCAGGGTGAGCATGCAGGGTGGCTGCCATGCTCCCCACCCCTGGCTGGGCCAGGTCAGTGGCCATCCTTACCCTGCCTGCACTGTCCAGATGCCGGGGGTCATGGGGAATTGGGGGGACCTGCTGGGCCTTCGGGTTCTGAGAACACCCCTCAGCACCTCAGTTTTGACGCAGTCAGATGGGAGGGAAGCCACTCTGGGGTCAGCTTGTGGCACTTTGGTTCCTAGGTTGGTCCAGCCAGTGCCTGCAGGACTGGGGCCCCTTCTCCCCAGCCATCCCCAGCATGCTCGTGATGTGCATCGAGTGGTGGGCCTACGAGATCGGGAACTTCATCCCAGGATCGGCAGTTCACCCCTTCTGGTTCCACAGGCCAGGACCCTGGGCATGGCTGGCAAGCTCGGCCTGGCCAGGGGAATATACCCGTTGCTCACCCATCTCCCCACCAGGCGGTGAGTGCCCAGAAAGCAGGCCTGGGGCTCTGGGGCCTGGACTCCAGCACTGCCCAGCATGGACCAGGCAGGGGTGGGCGCCCATGGGAGGAGGCCAAATGACCTGGTGCACAGTGACCTGGGCTTCAGGTGTGCGGGGCCCCTGCCAGGTGCCTCCTGTGTGCTCATTAGAGTGCTCAGAGCGGAGTCTCAAAACAGCCGAAAATCAGAAGGCGGGGCTGGAATGTCCCCAAGACATCTTCTAATCCAACCCCTGCCCCCACGTGCAAATGAGAAAACTGAGCCCCAGGAACAAGAGAAGCTGTCCAGAGTCACACAGAAATCAGTGGCGGAGCAGAGGCCAGAACACAGGCGGGCAGTGCCTGGTCCACTCTCTTTCCCTCCCTGTCCCCGCCATGCGCACCGAGGAGCTCGTCTAGAAAAACAACCCCCCAGGCAGCCTGCAGGGAGTTCCATGAGAACCAGGCAGGATCTTCCCGGCCTGCTGAAGGCCAAGCAGGAGAGGCTTGTTGCTGCTGTCA
>NW_007768451.1:0-636 GCF_000696425.1 Galeopterus variegatus | reverse complement strand
TTTCCAGTGAAATTTTCTTTTCCTTACAAGGAGCCTTTCTGGTTTACTTAGAACCACACTCGCCTCTTTAAAATCCGTTTACTCATTTGACTTTGGCCCCGCTGATTTCAGTGCAAGGCCCGCCTGCGCCGTCTCTGATGCAGTGGCTGGCAGCAGGACTAGTTGGTTCACTTGGGGAACCCCCGCCCCTCTCCTGGCCCCAGACTTCCCTGCCTCCCTGGGGTCCATCCTGCCTTCCCGCTCTCTTCCCTCTTGGCCAAGGCTGGGGGGCTGCTCCACCTCCAGGCCTGGCCTCTCCCTGGCTCAGGACCCCCCCATCCCAAAGCCTGCAGGGTAGCCCCACTGACAGCACCTTCTTACCTCATCCCAAATCCACATGGGGCTCAGCATCACAGTCTGTGTCGGAGTGGGGACGGTTCTGGGAGCTAAGGACACTGTGCAACCAAAGTGATCGGCCATCTTGGGCGTGCTCTGCCCGGGTATGTGGGAGCCCTATCCTGGGGGCCATGGAATGTTGGCATGAGTGTCGAGGGCCTGGGCCCCAGAAGGGCCCTGCACGTTGGACACTGGCCTCAGGAGCTGGAAGGTTTACCCTCAAACCTGCTGTACCTGCCAAACCGAGCAGCCCAGCCCCTG
>NW_007768450.1:5777-6108 GCF_000696425.1 Galeopterus variegatus | reverse complement strand
GATCATTGTAAATTGTCAGGGATGAAAAGAAAATTGTGTGTTTAAATTGATCTTTTGGGGCTGGCCCGGTGGTGCACTGCTACAGTGCACCGCTTGGGAGCATGGCGGCGCTCCCGCTGAGGGTTCGGATCCTACTGAGGGTTGCGATCCGTTGCTGGACACGAAAAAAGAGACAAAAAGGAAAAAAAATTGATCTTTTAAAATTAAACACAAACATATACATATATTTTAATATCCTACATATACTCATATTTCTGTGTGTGTACTCTCACATACTGCCCCAAATCTTAATCTTGAAGGCTATCAACGAGAATGCTAATAACGGTAAAAT
>NW_007768450.1:0-413 GCF_000696425.1 Galeopterus variegatus | reverse complement strand
ATCAGAGTAATGGAGGGGAAAGGAGGGGGGATGGGGTATATCTGAAATATGCTGAAGCTGGGAGTGGGCTCCACCTGTGGGAGCACACTATAGTATTCTGTCTACTTTTGCAAAGATCGGAATTTTTCCATTATAAAATGCTTCTTAAAAAAGCATCTTTCTGACCAACTTTTCTCTCTTCTCCAAAAGTCCAGGACAATCATGTATTGCTAACTTTTACATTGTGCCCATCCCTTGAACTTCCAAAAAGAAAATGGCTAAATAGAAATGTGCTTATTGAAACTAGTTTTATTAGGCAGTGATATAAGTATGTCCATTGCTTCTGCAAATTTCCCAAATTTCTCTTTAGAAAGATCATTGTAAATTGTCAGGGATGAAAAGAAAATTGTGTGTTTAAATTGATCTTTTGGGGC
>NW_007768449.1:5806-6108 GCF_000696425.1 Galeopterus variegatus | reverse complement strand
TCACTAAAATTTTATAAAAGTTATGATTATATAAAGCAAAAGTCATAATACTGTATTGATGAGCTCACCACATATACAGATGTAGTATACTTAACAATAGTAAGGGGGAAATAGAGATATGTTGGAATAAAGTCTCTATATTTTGCTGGAATTATAATAAAGCACATTGTGATAAATTAAAAAACATATTGTAACCCCTAGAACAACCACTAGGAAAATAACTCAAATTATATAGTTAACCAAAAAAACACAGAGAAATGGTACACCAAAATATGTTTATATAACACAAAGGAAGGGAGTAC
>NW_007768449.1:0-260 GCF_000696425.1 Galeopterus variegatus | reverse complement strand
AAAAAAAAAAAGCCTTTATGAGGTAAAGAAAAATGGAGAGAATTTTTTTGTTGTCAGACTTGCCTTAAAAAATACTAAAGTCCTTCAGGCTGAATGGAAATGATACCAGATAGTAATCTGAATCCACATGAGGAAACAAAGAGTACAAGAAATGGTAAATATATGAGGAAATGCCAAAGACCCTGGAAATAAATTTTTCTCACTAAAATTTTATAAAAGTTATGATTATATAAAGCAAAAGTCATAATACTGTATTGATG
>NW_007768448.1:5889-6108 GCF_000696425.1 Galeopterus variegatus | reverse complement strand
AATCTGAGGCTGAGCATGAACAGACCACCGAGGAGGCAGAACTTTCATCGGCCCAGCAGGAGGCTGCGGCTGAGCATGAACCGACCACTGAGGATGCAGAACATTCTGTAACCCTACAGGAGGCTGAAGTTGAGCATGAACAGATCACTGAGGAGGCACAACCTTCTGCAGCCCGATGGGAAGCTGAAGCTGAGCATGAACAGACTACCGATGAGGCTG
>NW_007768448.1:4210-4543 GCF_000696425.1 Galeopterus variegatus | reverse complement strand
CAGCCCAGCAAGAGCTTGAGGCTGAGCATGCAGAGACCACCGAGGAGGCAGAGCCTTCTGCCGCCCATCAGGAGGCTGCGGCTGAGCATTAACAGACCACCATGGAAGCAGAACCTTCTGCAGCCCGACAGGAAGCTGAGACTCAGCATGAACAGAACACCGAGGAGGGAGAACCTTCTGCAGCCCGACAGGAGGCTGCGGCTGAGCATGAACAGACCACCGAGGAGGCAGAACAATCTGTAGCCCAACAAGAGGCTGAGGCTGAGCATGAACAGACCACTGAGGAGGCAGAACCTTCTGCAGACAAACAGGAGGCTGAAGCTGAGAATGAAC
>NW_007768448.1:2151-3347 GCF_000696425.1 Galeopterus variegatus | reverse complement strand
TTATCACCGAGTAGGCTGCAACTTCTGAATTGTAGCAGGAGGCTGTGGCTGAGCATGAACAAACCACAGAGGAGGCAGAATCTTCTGCAGCCCATTAGGAGTGTGCGGTTGAGTATGAACAGACCACCGTGGAAGCAGAACCTTCTGCAGCCCGACAGGAAGCTGAGACTCAGCATGAACAGAACACCGAGGAGGGAGAACCTTCTGCAGCCCGACAGGAGGCTGCGGCTGAGCATGAACAGACCACCGAGGCGGCAGAACAATCTGTAGCCCAACAAGAGGCTGAGGCTGAGCACGAACAGACCACTGAGGAGGCAGAACCTTCTGCAGACAAACAGGAGGCTGAGGCTGAGCATGAACAGACCACCGAGGATTCATAAACTTCTGTAGCCCAACAGGATGCTGAGGCTTAGCATGTAGAGACCACCAAGGAGGCAGAACCTTCTGCATTCCAGCAAGAGCGTGAGGCTGAGCATGCAGAGACCACCGAGGAGGCAGAACCTTCTGCAGACAAGCAGGAGGCTGAGGCTGAGCATGAACATACCACCGAGTTCGCAGAACCTTCTGCAGAACAACAGGAGGCTGAGGCTGAGCATGAACAGACAACCAAGGACGCAGAATCTTCTGCAGCTCGACAGGAAGCTGAGGCTGAGCATGAACAGTCCAGGGCGGAGGCAGAACCTTCTGAAGCCCGACAGTAGGGTGTGGCTGAGCATGAACAGACCACCGAGGATGCAGAATCTTCTGCATTCCAACAGGAGTGTGTAATGCGCATGAACAGACCACCGAGGAAGCAGAACCTTCTGCAGCCCGACAGGAAGGTGAGGCTGAGCAAGAACAGACCACTGAGGAGGCAGAACCTTCTGCAGTGCAGCAGGAGGCTGAGGCTGAGCGTGAAGAGACCACCGAGGAGGCAGAAGTTTCTGCAGTGCAGCAGGAGGCTGAGGCTGAGCATGCAGAGACCACCGAGGAGGCAGAACCTTCTTCAGCTCAACAGGAGGCTGCGGCTGAGCATGAGCAGATCACCGAGGACACAGAACCTTCTGCAGCCCAGCAGGATGCTGAGGCTGAGCATGAACAGATCACTGAGGAGGCAGAACCTTCTGCAGACCGACAGGAGGCTAAGGCTCAGCATGAACAGACCACTGAGGAGGCAGAACCTTCTGCAGTGCAGCAGGAGGCTGAGGCTGAGCATG
>NW_007768448.1:0-599 GCF_000696425.1 Galeopterus variegatus | reverse complement strand
GTTGAACCATCCCACCAGGAGACTCCAGGTCTGCAACTAGAAGCCCCTAAAGAGGCTGAACGTTCTCCATTCCCCCAAGATTGTGCAGCTCCAACTTCAGTGCCACCTAAGGAGGTAGAACATTCTCCAGCCCAGCAGGAGGCAGTACCTGAGCATGAACAGACCACCGAGGAGGCAGAACCTTTTGCAGTGCAGCAGGAGGCTGCGGCTGCGCAGGAACAGACCACCGAGGACGCAGAACCTTCTGTAGCACAGCAGGAGGCTGAGGCTGAGCATGCAGAGACCACCGAGGAGGCAGATCCTTTTGCGGACCAGCAGGAGGCTGAGGCTGAGCATGAATAGACCACCGAGGACGCAGATCATTCTGCAGCCCAACAGGAGGCTGAGGCTGAGCATGCAGAGACCACCGAGTGGGCATATCTTTGTGCAGGCCAGCAGGAGGCTGAGGCTGAGCATGCAGAGACCACCGAGGAGGCAGAATCTTCTGCAGCCCTACAAGAATCTGAGGCTGAGCACGAACCGACCACGTCGGAGGCAGCACCTTCTGCAGCCCTACAGAAATCTGAGGCTGAGCATGAACAGACCACCGAGGAGGCAGA
>NW_007768447.1:5426-6108 GCF_000696425.1 Galeopterus variegatus | reverse complement strand
AAAAAAAAAAAAGATACCAGAAATACAAAAAATCAAGAGAGCACACCACCGAAAGTTAATAAACCTCAAACTGTAGATCCTATAGAACAAGAAGCCCTTGAAATGACTGACAAGGAATTTCGAGTGATAATTCTAAGGAAACTGAATGACATACAAGAAAACTCAGCAAGACATCATGATGAAACGAGGAAAAGTATATAGGACCTGAAAGAGGAAATGAACAAGGAAATCAATGCCCTGAAAAAAAATGTAGCAGAACTTGCCGAACTGAAGAAGTTATTCAGCGAAATAAGAATCACAATGGAGAGTTTAACCAGTAGGCTTGTGGAAGTTGAAGTGAGAACCTCTGAACTTAAAGATGGGCTGTTTGAAATAACACAAGAAGACAAAAAAAAAAGAAAAAAGAATCAGAGACATTGAAGAAAATCTGAAAGAGATATCAGACAACCTAAAGGGCTCAAATATCCAGGTCATGGGTATTCCAGAAGGGGAGGAAAAAGGAGAATGTATTGAAAACATATTCAACAGAATAGTGGCAGAAACTTCCCAGGTAGAGGAAAAAATCACAGATCTTCAGAACCAGGAAGCTCAACGATCTTCAAACTTATTCAACCCAAAAATATCTTCTCCAAGACATGTTATAGTCAAATTGGCAAAACTCAAAGACAAAGAGAGAATCTTA
>NW_007768447.1:0-2202 GCF_000696425.1 Galeopterus variegatus | reverse complement strand
TTTTTTTCACTCCAGAAGCATCGTAAAGCTCTCCAAATAGCCCTAAAAGTGTAGGTGGCTATGAAAAGCTCTCATAATCATGTGGAAGGGAAGCAAACCTGAGTGGAGTCGTCCTGAAGACTTGAACATGTTTTCAGGCTGAGAGAAGGAAACCAGGGGAGAGAGAACTTTTATTAAATTAGAAATTAAAAGTGGTTTTCTCTACAAGATTATAGGTGAATTTTGCTTTCATCTTTGTTCCTTCCTTCCATTTTTTTTACATTGAGTATAGAAATACTAGATTCTTGAAAAAAAATCCTATTTTCTTCAATATGAGATAGGAGATTGGAGATATTCTATGAAACAATGTTCCAGAAAAAAGTGAAATTGACTGGTATCAGGAACACAGAAGGAGAAAATAGCTTGAAAGGGGACATTTCTCCCTCTGAGACAGGAAAGAAAGGAGCACAAATGAAGATTCAGAGACATTTTGAAGTGGAGGTATGAGAATTTGAGAAAATCACATCTTTTGGCCTCTGTATGTTTTCAGTAAATTAACAGGCAAAGTAATTGGCTAAAACTGAGGAGGAAAGATAGGACTGGAGGTATGGGAAGAGTGGAAACATTTTTAAAACACAATATAGGAAATAGAATAGGATTTAATTTATATATATATATGTATTTTTTAAAACTTATTAATATTGGTTTTTGGTGGCTGGCTGGTAGGGGGATCCAAACCCCTGACCTTGGTGTTTATAAAGCTGTACTCTAACCAACAAAGCTAGCTGGCCAGCCCCAGGATTGAATTTAGACTGGTAAAAATATTTCCAAAGAACCTGGAAGCCCAGCTGAAGTTAGACGATCAGCATGTACAGCACAGACTTCCGGTCAAGATGGCGGAATAGACAGTCCCTAGAGTCACTCTCTCCCACAAATCAACTGATTTAAACTATAAAAACATAACAACAGATGCATATGGAACGGGGAGATGTCCAGCGGGGGAGGCAGAAGCTCTTTGGAGACCACATGCCCTGCGGGGCTGCAGTCGCCTGATCTGGCAGGTAGGCTTCACTGCCGCTGCCCGGCTCCATTCCTAGCCCAGCCCACTGTGCTCAGAGTGGAGAGACATCCGGCAAGGGAGGCAGAGGCTCGGCAGAAAACACACACCCTGTGGGGCCGCCACTGCATGATCCAGCAGGTAGGCTTCACCGCAGGCACCTGGCTCCATTCCCAGCCCTGCCTAGTGCACTGGGAGAAGGGAGACATCCGGCAAGGGAGGCGGAGATGTCCGGCAAGGGAGGCGGAGACTCGGCAGAAAACACACACCCTGTGGGGCCGCCACTGCATGATCCAGCAGGTAGGCTTCACCGCCGCCACCCGGCTCCATTCCCAGCCCAGCCCGGTGTGCACAGAGTGGGGAGACGTCCGGCTAGGGAGGCAGAGACTCGGCAGAAACCACACAACCTGTGGGGCCACCACTGCGTGATCCAGCAGGTGAACAGGTAGACTTCACCGCAGGCACCCGGCTCCATCCCCAGCTCCGCCTAGTGTGCTCGGACAAGGGAGATGTCTGGCAGGGGAGGCGGGAACTCCACAGGGACCACACTGCTGCTGCTTGATCCAGCAGCCTGGCCCAATGTGTACAGAGCACAGAGATGTCCAGCAAGGGAGATAGAAACTCCGTAGAGTCCACACACCCTGTGGGAGGGCTGCCTCCGCATGATTCAGCAGCAGGTAGGCTTCACTGCTGCCACCCAGCTCCATCCCAAGCCTGGCCTAGCATGCACAGAGCAGGGAGACATCCTGTAGGGGAAGGGGAAGCTCTGCAGAGACCACATGCTCTGTGGTGCCTTGGTGCATCCCAGAAGCCTGGGCCAGAGCTCACAGAACAGGGAGAAGTCCTGCATGGGAGGTGGAAACTCAGCAGAGACCACACACCCTGTGGTACCGCCTCGTGATCCAGCAGGCCAGCAGAGACCAAGCTGACCAGAGAGGTGGCTCCCCAGAGAGGCCCAAGACATGAGGCAACCACACACACAAGGCACTAGAGGCCAACTGAGCAGTCACAGAGGTAGCCATACCAAATTGGCAACCACAGCAACATCTTAGTTAGTCAATAGTGTCAAACCTGTGGACTGTGAAACTCCCTGTCACAATGAATAAACATCAAAAAAAAGATATCAGAAATACAAAAAATCAAGAAAGTACACCACCAAAAGTTAA
>NW_007768446.1:5726-6108 GCF_000696425.1 Galeopterus variegatus | reverse complement strand
ATTTCCACAGAAACATATAGTATGGGTTTGACAGTGTGTCCTTATGCCCCGAGTAATTAGAGGTTAAAGTTAGAGGCCCATTCCTCACCCACTTCCTTAATTTCAAGAGGCTTTCCTAGGATTTGGCAACTACTCTCGAGTGGTAGGAGACCAAGAGGATGTGAATACATCATAGATTCTTTGCTTATCTTTGATTCCATAATGAAACTTCGGCCATTTGTTATCAAGGCCTCTCTGTCAAAACTCAGCTGGTTTGTGAGGTTAAAATACCACTCTTTCCTTTGATATCCCTGATACCTCTGCTCAGTCATACTGGGGTTCTCAGTTCACAAGAGAACCTTTGCCATCCCACATCTAGTGGCCAGAGAGCACAATCCAATCT
>NW_007768446.1:0-273 GCF_000696425.1 Galeopterus variegatus | reverse complement strand
ATTCTTCTTGGACAGTGAATTAAGTATATAAGTATACACCAATATTTATACCATATTTTGAATAGTCAGGGCAGCAGAAAAAGTCAATGAAAATAAAAAGAATGGGACAGCATTACTTAGTTTTTAAAGTAAGAATGGAAATTTAGTTAGTGGGAACCTTTATAATTGCTCTGCAGGAAACCATAACTCATTATTTTCAGTGAATTAATTTTATTTCCACAGAAACATATAGTATGGGTTTGACAGTGTGTCCTTATGCCCCGAGTAATTAGA
>NW_007768445.1:5580-6108 GCF_000696425.1 Galeopterus variegatus | reverse complement strand
CCAATGTTGGAGCAGCCAGATTAATAAAACAAACTCTATTAGACCTAAAGAAGGAAATAGAACTAATACCATAATAGCAGGGGACTGGAACACCCCATTGACAATATTGGACAGATCATCTAGGCAAAGAATCAGCAGAGAAACACAAGATCTAAACAACACAGTAAACCAATTGGACTTGGCAGATATCTACAGAACATTCCATCCAACAACCCTAGAATATTCATTCTTCTCATCAGCACATGGATCACTCTCCAGGATAGATCACATATTAGGTCACAAATCAAGTCTCAACAAATTCAAAAAATGGGAATTATCCCATGTATCTTTTCAGACCACAATGGATTAAAATTAGAAATTGATAACAAATGAAATTCTGGAAACTATAAAAACACATGGAAATTAAACAGCATTCTACTTAATGACATATGGGTCCAAGAAGAAATCAAACAGGAAATCAAATAAATTTATTGAAACAAATGAAAATAATGATACATCACACCAAAACCTGTGGGATACTGCAAAAGC
>NW_007768445.1:0-467 GCF_000696425.1 Galeopterus variegatus | reverse complement strand
AAGAGAAAACAAACAAACGAAAAGGCTATCTACATCCTAAGGAACCAACAAACACAGAAAAACAAACAGTAAATCAGAAAGCAAGGAACAAAAGACATCTAAGAAAACCAAACAACGATCAATAAAATGCTAGGAATAAATCAACACTTTTCAATAATAACTCTTAATGTAAAAGGCTTATATTCCCCACTCAAAAGACATAGACTGGCTGCCTGGATTAAAAAGGAGGACCCAACTAAATGCTGCCTTCAAGAGACCCACCTCACACATAAAGACTCACATATACTAAGAGTGAAAGGATGGAAAAAGATTTACCATTCAAAGAGAAATGAAAAACGAGCTGGAGTAGCTATTCTTATATCTGATAAAATGAACCTTAAACTAAAAACCATAAAAAGAAATAATGAGGGCCACTATATAATGATAAAAGGATTGATCCATCAAGAAGACATAACAATCATAAATAT
>NW_007768444.1:5727-6108 GCF_000696425.1 Galeopterus variegatus | reverse complement strand
ATTCTGGCTCTTTATGACACAGGACTAGGGGGCTGGAGAAGGCTCCCAATTGCAACCCAAACAATAGTCATTACTATTCCTTTGTGTGGGAAGGGGACATCAGGTTCCTTTGTGAATTTCAAGCTCTGCATGTCTGACCCAAATGGACAGCTGGGAGTAGCCCCCACGTCAGGGCCCTGCGCCATCAGATCCCTGAGACCAGGAGGGAGGGACAGAATGGGGCTCCCCGAGGGGGTCGTCAGAGGCTGGGTGGTGGTGAAATCTGGCTGACTCTCTGTTAGCCAAAATGGGGGAATAAACAGGTCCCCCTGCCATTCCCGTTCTGGTCATCTGGTTCTGCAGGTCCCCTCGGAGGCCCGTGGACAGCTGCAGGCTGAGGTC
>NW_007768444.1:0-243 GCF_000696425.1 Galeopterus variegatus | reverse complement strand
GGGTTTGAGCCGCCGCAGAGACCCAGGGACCTGAGCTAAAGGCTGGTGGTGCCTGCTGATGCTGTGAGCACTTTCTAACTCTGACAAGACACAGATACCTCCCTCCTCCCCTGACACATCTCCTGTCACCTTCAGGGGACCCCAGGCTTATGGGGCCATGGAGAGAATCTCCCTTTTCCCTAATTCTGGCTCTTTATGACACAGGACTAGGGGGCTGGAGAAGGCTCCCAATTGCAACCCAAA
>NW_007768443.1:5406-6108 GCF_000696425.1 Galeopterus variegatus | reverse complement strand
AAAAAAATCATTTTAGGATAATTAAACACAGTTGTCTCAGAATATATAGAGCAATACAGAAAAAATTAAGAAAGGTTAGAGAAGTTTACAGAATTATATCATAATTCAAAATCTGTATCTAATTAAGATATACCAAACATTTTGCCCCCTAAAATACACAGAAAACACAATTTTTCAAACAGATAAAATATGCAAAAAATGATTATGTACTAAACCACGTAGAAAAATAAAAGAACACTTTAAATTGTTATTGTACTGGCTATATTCAATGATGATCATGCAATATACCTGAAGATCAAACATAAAAAGTAGCTAAATATTTTTGTAACTGGAAATCAACACAAACATACATGAACACTGAGTTCTAAGTAATTTTTGGTTTAAAGAAGCAACTCACTAGAAATCACAATTATTTTTAATAAAATAAAACTATGGTTTGTGCAGGCAAATAAAATTTGTAGAAAATTTATAGCCCTCTGCCACAAATTAACAAAATTGCCTCAAAATAGAAAACCAGAATAGACAAACAAAATTAAAATAGTAATAAAAAAAACTACCTCCTAAAAGTAAATAGACACAGATGTTTCAATAACAAGTGATATCAAGCTTTCAAGGAAAAAATAACTCCTGCCTTATAAAAGCTGTCTAAAACATAGAAAAAAGGTGGGAAGCTCTCCAAGTCATTTTGTGAGGCTTATATAA
>NW_007768443.1:0-473 GCF_000696425.1 Galeopterus variegatus | reverse complement strand
TCAGACTCGAAACCACATGAACTCTGGGAAAATAAATTTCTGTTGTTTAAGCCATGCAGTCTATGGTATTTTGTCACGGCAGTCTGAGCTGATGAAGACAGGCTCTCATTCACAAGACTCTCAGCATAGAGTCAATAGAGCAACAGATTGAAATTTTTGAAGGAAAATAACCTTAAACCTATCTGTAACAACCAGAAAGTTGGTAAAATAAAGACATTTCAAACATGCAAGGATTCCAAAAGTCTACCTTACCCTGATCCTATCTCAAAATGTTATTAGAGATGGTGGTGATGGTTGCATGACATTCTGAATGTAATTGGTGCCACTGGACTATACAGTGAAAAACATTTAAAATGGAAAAGTTACATATATTTCATCACAATAAAAATGTGTTACTAGATGATCCATTCTAACAAGACAAAAATATAAACCTAGGAGGGAAAAGAAGAATGAAATAAGCAATGGTAAAAAAA
>NW_007768442.1:4940-6108 GCF_000696425.1 Galeopterus variegatus | reverse complement strand
TATGCTCACAAATCCTCATAAGGTGTCTACAATTACAGACCCAGAAAGAAGCAAGTGAAGAATCTTTAACTTTAATTTTTCCCAGTAAATTTTAAGAATATTTTAAGGCTAGGAACACTAGTTTCTAGTAGAACAATGATTTAGAGTCGGTACACAGTAACTTTAAACTATTTTATATTTGCCTTTTTCACATTTAAAGGAAATCTCTACAACTTTTCACTTTCCTCCAAGACAGTGTATTTCAATAATGATGACTGTGTGCAGATATTCCAGTTTTCCTCCCTTGTTATCAATACTTGAAAGAAAATGAATACTAAGATCATTTCCCAAAGTGAATTCAAGACTACGTTACCCACACATCTGTTGTTTCCCCCGTGTGTGTGTTAAAAAGCAATGATGCCGTAAACAAAACACAGGGATTTGATTGTATTAGACCGTACTGAACAGCAGCGCTTACTTAATATTCTTGTTTTAAATAATCAGAATGTTTTTCAAGATAATGCTTCTGTAATTTGAAATGATTTTAATGGTTTCTTGTTAAAATTCTTTTTATGGATAATTTTTTTTCATTTGATAATTATTGGTAATGGACATCTTCTACACTTATGCATTTTTTTGTGAGTTGCTATCTTGTGGTCATAGATAATGCCAATATCTTTATACTTGTTAATATTCTTTTAAATATAAGATGGAGAGTTAAGCAAGAAGTTGAGTTGCAAAAGTTATGTCACTTGGCTCTGCACAGAATTATCAAGAGATATATAAAACTTCCACTCAGTACTTAGAAGCATAAGAATAAGAGTTATGATATCTTGTGCACCACCTTAAAGATGTCTAAAACTCCAGAGTGTGAAGCCTAACTGATTTTCTCCAGTACAATAATCAGAGCTCCTTTGACAACTAGACTTATGTTGTTATTCATGTGAAGCACTCAAAACAGTTCTTGATTCCCAGGTGGCATTTATTTCACTCTTCTGAAGTAGTGGCAAAGAGGTTTAAGAAAAAAAAAACAAAAACAGACCTTAGTCAAAACACCAAAAGGAATAAAAATGATAAAATATTTCTGATCAGCCATACATTAAATAACTACATGACATTCAGAACCAAATATTAATGCTGCATATTGTCTATAATCTATGGCTAAAAAAGTATACAATGTTTTTTTTTT
>NW_007768442.1:2591-3160 GCF_000696425.1 Galeopterus variegatus | reverse complement strand
ACTCTTTTACCATGTTGTATTTTATTTATATCACTTCTCATTAATTTTATCTGTTTTTTTTTTATCTCTCTGTGTGAATATTTGAACTGAAATAAAGTGATGATTTTAGATTCATTTGTTAAATTAACAGGTAAAGAGGACCAAGTAAAATATGATCCAGCCATCCATATATTCTGAGGCCTGGACAAAGCTGGTTTTCCAAATAAGACTTTTCCTAATTCCAGCCCCATCCATATACAAGTATAATTTCCTGATGTTTCACCTGAGAATGATGGAAATTATGATACAGATCACAACAATTCTGGATAAAGTAAGTTACAGATCTTTTAATTAAATGGCATTGAAAATTATACTTAAAGGAAATTATTTTTTAAATATTTATATTTGTACTTCCTTATATATCTGAGCTTTATGTATTCTGTTAAAGTGAAACGTATTGAACATAAAGACAAGGTAATTTTAGCGGAGCTAAATAATCTGAGCATTACAGTTTGAGAATCTAGGTTAGTTTAACCTCTGAGGTTTGCTATTTCTTTAATTCATAAATACTTTGTGATGACCTACCTGAT
>NW_007768442.1:0-710 GCF_000696425.1 Galeopterus variegatus | reverse complement strand
CCCCCTTAGTTCTGAATTCACTTTCTGCTCCTGTCATAGTTGTGTGTTCCTTCTTTATATTTGCCATCTAGTGATTTCCTTTTCAGGACAAACTATGCATTTAGATGTGAGTTTCATCTTGTTATCCAATATCTTTGTGTGTCTTATGGGAGAGAGAACTTTTTCTGTCCCCTCAGCCTCTACCAAGGTTTTCTAAAGAATTAGATTCATTCCCTGTATGTTGGCTCTTATGATCCCCAATTTGCCCTTTGCCAGTCTATTCTATCCTGTCACACAGTATTCACTGCAATGAATTCTGTTCCAATCAGGTGAGTATTCTCAATTTACTTTTGCTTATGTTGTTTTCTAAAGGAGGAATTTTATCTCCAAATAATGTCTAACTTGGCTTCATTTTGTTCTGCTGCCTTTTCCTGAATATATTATTTCACTCTATGTCTACAATTAAAAAAATTCTATTATTTACATTTTATGTGGAAAATGAATTATATTATTTTCTATCCTAAAATTAACAATTATGAGCATATAGTTGAAATGGTGATATCAAAACCAAAGACAAATGTAGTAGTGACACATTATTTCTCGATTTTCTATTATCGTTATTATTATTACATAAGGAAGTCCTTGATGAAAACCTTTACTATATGTTTCTTATGCTCACAAATCCTCATAAGGTGTCTACAATTACAGACCCAGAAAGAAGCAAGTGAAGA
>NW_007768441.1:5612-6108 GCF_000696425.1 Galeopterus variegatus | reverse complement strand
ATCTAAATTTCCAGTAAGCCTGCTTGCCTCAAGTGAGGCCATTCAATATTGGGAAAATTCAGCCTTTGCTAATGATTCACTTAATTTTATCCCCCAAGGAAAGGAGAGCAGACATTTCTATGAATCACCCAATCGCCTTAATTCTGTTAGAGTTATTTAAATATGCGCTATTTTTAGTTTAATTGCAGCATAATTATATAACCCCAAGTAATCAGAGCTTGGTGATACCGACAAACTGATCTTCAAGACAGTCTCAGAAGCCTAGTTAAGAAGCATCTGAGTGTGTGACTTAGAGGTCACTCACCTCAAGGATCAAAATATCACAAAGCTACAACTGCATGGACAGAAGTCAATTCAGCAAGCACCTAGCAGTCGTCATCTGCATATGAAATCTTACACTAGGCCACATGAGGGAACACAGAGATAAATCATACCCTGCCTATACCCTCTAGGAATTCACAATCTAGTAGGGAGGCAGACACATGCACAAACATCA
>NW_007768441.1:0-203 GCF_000696425.1 Galeopterus variegatus | reverse complement strand
TTCTTATTATTTTCTTATTCAGAGTTTATAACTGAATTTTCAAAAATTGAGTCAGACTTTATATTCATTACTTAAAGGTATATTATTTATAAGCACTTTTAAAGGGGAAAAAAACAATGCCCTGATTTTATTTTCCATATCAATCTAAATTTCCAGTAAGCCTGCTTGCCTCAAGTGAGGCCATTCAATATTGGGAAAATTCA
>NW_007768440.1:5323-6108 GCF_000696425.1 Galeopterus variegatus | reverse complement strand
ATGGTACGTGTTAAAGCACGCTAAGGAAGACTTTATTCATGATTATCTTGACAGGTATAGGGACCACTACAATGGGATTTTGCAGGGAAGAAAAGAATGGGTTCAACTCGGAATACACCAGAATTTGGGAAAGTGGGAATTTATAGCCAAGGAGCAGGTTGGGATCACCGGAGGGAAAATTACTAAGAGGAAACATCAGGGGGAAGGGGGATTCTGGCTAAACCTGCTTCACAGGATTTTTTCTGAAGACAGGCCAGGATGATCAGACCTCCCCTGAGGTGATTGTGGAGGGTGAGGAATTTAATCAGGTATGGGGGCGGGGAGTTCTTTGCTAAAACTGGATTTTACAAGTGTACAAATGGGCCTAGAAGGTTCAGGAACCTAACTAGAGTTTGGTCAAGGAGAGAGTCTTTGTTAATTCCAAGAATAGTATTCCTTCCTGGAAGGGCCCCTGTTCTCCTAATTCTCTGAGTTTCATTTACTGTTTAAGAAATATAGCCATCCTGAGTTTTGGTCCCAAGAACCTTCAGCGAACACTGATTACAGATTCCACACACCATACTTCCTGTTGATTACATATATGAAATTATGACACGTGTAGTATTCGTGGGGGAAACAGTGCTCAGTATTATGAGATGACCCTGTATCATTCTGCTTTGGATTTCTAGAGATCTAAAGCAACAGGAATATTAACTTAGTTGTGATGTGTCATTGGAAATAAAGGAACTGAGCCAGAATATAAAAGTTCTAGAACAGACTTTTTTTTTTTTTTTTTTTTTTTTTTT
>NW_007768440.1:0-309 GCF_000696425.1 Galeopterus variegatus | reverse complement strand
GTAGGATGCGCGTCCTTCACGTGAGCGCGCGTCGCTGTGACCCGTGGCTCCAGGTGTCCTGCCGCTTCCTGCGCCCTCCTCTCAGCTGAGTATGAGTGGCGCAGAGAAACGGTCCCGAGAGGGACATCAGAGACTGAGCCTTAGGTGAAGGTTTCAACTGAGAAGAAACAGATGGGATGGGAAGTTGAGAGCAGGAATTGTCTTTACAACAGACATGATAGATTAAATATGACAGAACAAATTATTCTATGGTACGTGTTAAAGCACGCTAAGGAAGACTTTATTCATGATTATCTTGACAGGTATAGG
>NW_007768439.1:5638-6108 GCF_000696425.1 Galeopterus variegatus | reverse complement strand
TTAGTGATTTTAGATCTGAAGTAGTATAATATATTTATTTTTCTTTTTAGTTGTATCTTTATCCTGATTTACATTGTTTCCTACCTTAGTACTTATAGACTTCTTGCCCTGTTAATTTGCACGATTAAAATGAAACTGGCTTAGTAAGATACTTAGGCAAGAAAGTGGAGTGTCCAAGAAACTTTTTTTTTTTCCTTTTTGTCTTTTTTACTGACCGGTAACGGGATCGCAACCCTCAGTGTCGCGCCCGTACCGGGGACCGGCAACGGGATCGCAACCCTCGGTGTTGTGCCCGCTCCGCGCTCAGCCAGTGAGTGGGAACCGGTCTCCACATGGGATCCGAACCCTCGGCGGGAGCGCCGCCGCACTCCCAAGCGGCGCACTATCCAGTGCGCCACCGGCCGGCCCATGTCCAAGAAACTTTTTAAAGTGAACAATATAGAGTGATAGTGGTTTCTTTGTAAGTAGAA
>NW_007768439.1:0-354 GCF_000696425.1 Galeopterus variegatus | reverse complement strand
CAGAAAGAAAGATGGTGGGTCTGGAAAGTCTTTATTAACAGGAAGCAATGTTCTGAGGAGAGTCACTTAAAGAGTTTTATTCATTCATAACAGAATTCAGAGGCACAAAATTCTCTAATTACTAAAGATCTAAGTTTATTTTCTAGACCTCTTAATTATTAGAGCAGTCTGGAGGACCCCACCACCCCACCACCCCTACAGCTCCTAGAGTTCTTTTAGTGAAACACATGACTTGATCACTGTCCAGCTGATCTGACTGAGTCTTTGATATGATTTCTTTAAGGAAAAGTTCTACCTTGGGACCTGAATACTGATTTACCAGAATGAAATGGTTAAATGAGAGATTGGAAGCAA
>NW_007768438.1:5803-6108 GCF_000696425.1 Galeopterus variegatus | reverse complement strand
GCAACATAATGTAGTATTGTATGATAAAAGCCTCCAAGAATAAAAACAGACAGTATAGCCTGCTTATCAGAAACTCAAACATGGTTCCATTCCTGAGTGTCACAGATTTCCTCATGAATGACTGTTCTTTGTTTTTCATCGGCTTGTTCCAATCTTCTTGAAATAAATTCTAAGAACGAGGTTTCCTAATTTTCAAGGCTTTTTTCAAACATTTACTGAGAACCTGCTATGTTCCAAGCTGTGCTAAAAGTCAGCACCTTGGCTCACTTAACTGTCACAAGATAAAACTGTGATACTTTGTGAGG
>NW_007768438.1:0-497 GCF_000696425.1 Galeopterus variegatus | reverse complement strand
GCAATGACAAAGGTGAGAGTGAGGGAAAGCAGTGGAGATGAGGTTCCAAAAGTCAGTCGGCTCCATTCAACAAGACGGTAAATGGCAGAATCAGCACCCACAGAGTGCTTACTTCTTTGGGGTCCTGCCAGTGCCTCCCTGCCCTCAGCTCCTTCATTCAGCCTCCCTGCTAGAGATGCCCCCCATCTCTCCTGGCACTGAGGATGGAGCTGTGCACCTGCTGCCTCATCCGGCTTCCCAGCTCCCATGCCTTCTCCGCTGCCTCACCCACACATTCCTCCCGGGTATCAGTGCCCACCGCAGGCTTCCCTGCACTTACTATGCCATGTCTTTACACTACTGTTTTCTGTAATTTATAAAACACATACTGCCCACGAGTTTGTATTTTTAATTCATGTAAGAAGTTTTGGGATCCAATTTGTGTGAAAGTCAGACGGCAACATAATGTAGTATTGTATGATAAAAGCCTCCAAGAATAAAAACAGACAGTATAGCCT
>NW_007768437.1:5803-6108 GCF_000696425.1 Galeopterus variegatus | reverse complement strand
AACTGTGCGAATGCATACAGTTAGTTTCAAGAAAAACACTTAAATATAAGCCTCCTAATGCGCAGCTTGATTCACTTTGAGGTAGATAATGCAGTGTTCTGGTTCAGCACATTATTTTTTCTATTTGAAATTTGTCTACTCTGTTAGAATAGGAAGCTAATTTCCATTAATCCATCAAATTGAGAAACAGCTTTTTTTTAAAAAAGTCCATTTTCTTTAAATGAAAACTTTTGGTAAAACCTGCTATCGTGTTTGATTAGCCTTCTTTTTATTAGATCAGCAGATATGATTTAAAATACAGGGGT
>NW_007768437.1:0-400 GCF_000696425.1 Galeopterus variegatus | reverse complement strand
TGACCTCCAAATGTTCTCAATGGTACTTCCGAACCTCTGCAAGCTCTGTGGTCCTACGTGTTGGTTTCTGTGAGGGGAAGATACAAACTGATGTGATTGCTCTTGAGCACAGGGATTCACACTTGTGGAGTTCATGTTCTCACTGAATGTGGATAGTAACTAGGAGATAAAAGAGGAAGTTTTATTTGTGCCTGTGAACTTTGAGATTTCTAGTTTATATATCCTACTTCTTGCATGTATTTTTTTCTCTTGTTTAGATTCTGCCAGTGTCTGCGTTGATGCCTTTTCGTCTAAATCGTCAGTTTATCAGTCTGATGTTACCAGTGAAAGAAACAGGTATGATGTATAGTGTCATGGTGCATGCACTGAGGGCCTTTCGCTCAGACCCAGATCTGCTTAT
>NW_007768436.1:5841-6108 GCF_000696425.1 Galeopterus variegatus | reverse complement strand
CAGTCCCTTGCGATGACTCACCAGCCTCTGAGTTTATTCAGTTGTCTTTGGCTCCTGGCTTCAGCTCTAGCCTCGAAGTGGCTGGGACTGTAAAGGTTGTGAGCCATTCTTTCTTTCTGTCATCATGGCTTCTCCTGTTTTCATGCACTCCTTAGGTCTCTCCTCTTCTCCTGTGCTCGTGGGCTCGAACTTTGCTGTTGTTGCTTTTTAATGGATGTAAATTGGTTGATTTGTGGGAGAGAGTGATGCCAGGGGCAGTCTATTCCA
>NW_007768436.1:0-355 GCF_000696425.1 Galeopterus variegatus | reverse complement strand
TGTCTGGGGAGGGCTTTTTATGCAGCTCAGGATTTAATTGTTGACCTTGTATGTACTTCTGGGTTTTGTGAGGTTTGGTACACCTGGGTTGTGTGGAAACTATGGTCTGGGCCTGAGTCTTTTTAGCAAACTGCACTCCTTGCAGTTCTGTATTCCTGACCAGTCTCCAGTGAGTGGGCCTTTGTTGATTGGAGGGCAGATCAGCTGTCCTTGCTGTGCCCCAGTGTTCCCCCAGTGGGCCTGTCTCCCTCACTCCCCATACTCCAAACACTTCCCATGCGGTGGGCTGTGCATCAGTCCCTTGCGATGACTCACCAGCCTCTGAGTTTATTCAGTTGTCTTTGGCTCCTGGCTT
>NW_007768435.1:5899-6108 GCF_000696425.1 Galeopterus variegatus | reverse complement strand
GATCCAGGAATCCAACTTCTGGGTATAAACCCAGAAGAATGGAAATCATCATGTCAAAGGGATATCTGCACTCCCGTGTTCATCACAGCTCTGTTTATGACAGCCAAGACACAGAACCAACCTAAATGTCCATTGATGGATGATTGGGTAAGGAAACTGTGGTGTATATACACCATGGAATACTACTCTGCCATAAAAAAGAATGAAAT
>NW_007768435.1:0-471 GCF_000696425.1 Galeopterus variegatus | reverse complement strand
AACCTACAAAGTGGGAGAAAATTTTTGCTAACTATGCATTTGACAAGGGATTAATATCCATGGAACTCAAGCAATTACACATTAAAAAAACAAATAATCCAATTTAAAAATGGGCAAAGGAGCTCAATAGACATTTCTCAAAGGAAGATATACAAATGGCCAACAGGTACATGAAAAAAAAAAGCTCAGCATCACTAGCCATCAGTGAAATGCAAATTAAAACCACATTGAGATATCATCTCACTCCAGTTAGACTGGCTATATTCAAAAAAATGGTGAATAACAAATGCTGGCGAGGGTGTGGAGAGAAAGGAACACTCCTGCACTGTCAGTGAGACTGTAAATTAGTACAACCACTATGGAAAAGAGTATGGAAGTTTCTCAGACAACTACAGATAGATCTTCCATATGATCCAGGAATCCAACTTCTGGGTATAAACCCAGAAGAATGGAAATCATCATGTCAAAGGG
>NW_007768434.1:5883-6108 GCF_000696425.1 Galeopterus variegatus | reverse complement strand
CAAATTGGAAAAGACAAAGTCGAATTGTCCCTGTTTGTAGATGACATAATTCTACATGTAGAAAAACCTAAAGACTCTACCAAAAAACTCTTAGCGCTAATAAACAATTTCAGTAAATATCCAGGATACAAAATCAATATACAAAAATCACTAGCATTTTTATACTCCAGCAACCAACTAGCAGAAAAAGAAATCAAGAAAGCAAGCCCATTTATAATAGCTACC
>NW_007768434.1:0-480 GCF_000696425.1 Galeopterus variegatus | reverse complement strand
ATACCTGGAACTGGTGATCTATAAGAAAACAAAATTTATTGTTTACAGTTTCAGAGGCTGGGAAGCCCAAAGTCTGGGGCAGACATTGGGAGGGTACTCTTTGGAGGTGGCTTTACAGCAGTGCAAGAGTCTCACATTGTGGAAAATGGCAGAGCAGAGAGGGAAAACTTTTCATGTGCTCTTCTTGTAAAGCCCTCAGAACCATGTCCATGACCACCATTTTTAATCCATTTACTAGGCATGGTCCTCAGAATCTAATCAGCTCTTCAAGGTCCCACCTTTCAATTACCATAATAGGATTTCCTACCCCTTATTAGTACATTTCTGTTGCTTATGACAAAATAGCTGGAATTCGGTGATTTATAAAGAAAAATGAAATTTATTGCTTACAGTTTCAGAGCCTAGGAAGTCCAACGTCTAGAGAACACAGCTGGTAAAGGCCTTGGTGGTAGTGACAGTGACCCAGAGGTCTCTGTCCAC
>NW_007768433.1:5709-6108 GCF_000696425.1 Galeopterus variegatus | reverse complement strand
ATGATAGTCAATTCTGTACCCCAAATATAGGCATAATCAATTAGGCTTCAATAAAAAAAAAGATAGAACATTTACAGTATTCTGAAGTGGGCACCAACACTTTATGCATTGAATAAATGCCAGAAAATCAGAAAATTCAGCATATGGTGTTAGAAAAACTGGTTTAGTACATAGAGAAAATAATAGTGGATTTCTTTCTAATAGCACAAATAAAAAAGATTCTAGATGGAATCAAGACTTAATACATAATAAAAACACAAAATACCTTTCTGTGCTAGAGTGGGAAAGAGGTTTTATAAAATTTTCAAAAGCATACAGCAAAAAAAAAACCCAAACACCAAAAAATGATTGACATAATTAATGAAATTTAATTTTTCTGTTCTTTGAGTTTGAGTATGG
>NW_007768433.1:0-616 GCF_000696425.1 Galeopterus variegatus | reverse complement strand
TGAGATTGGGGAGGGAGATGGGTTGGGAAGATATTGGTTAAAGAGCATGTAGTGGATTGAACTGGGTCCCCAAAACTCATTTATTCTTGAATTGTGTCCCCCAAGTTTTATGTATTAGAAACCTAGTCCCCATTGTGACTGTTAAGAGGGTGGGAAATACTATTATGATAGTTGAAAGGTGGAGCCTTGAAGAGATGATTGGATTGTAGGACCGTGCAGTAGTGAATGGATTAAAAATAGTGGTCATGGGCATGGTTCTGAGGGCTTTAAAAAGGAGAGTCTGTCTTTCTCGCTCTCTCTTGCCCTCTGCACTTCCTCCATCTTGCAATGTGAGACCCCTGGGTCACTATCACCACAACCAGATGGACTTTGGACTTCCCAGCCTCAGAAACTGTAAGCAATAAGTTTCATTTTTCTTTATAAATCACCCAGTCACAGGTATTTTGTTATAAACAACTCAAAATGGACTAATACAGGGCACAAAGAATAATTATGATTTGTAATAATAAATATGGTAATAATACTGATTTGATCATCACATGTTGTACACAGGTGATGATAGTCAATTCTGTACCCCAAATATAGGCATAATCAATTAGGCTTCAATAAAAAAAAA
>NW_007768432.1:4995-6108 GCF_000696425.1 Galeopterus variegatus | reverse complement strand
AATGCATTGCAGAAGCCTCGGGGACAATCCTTCCATTTCAGGCCCAAAGACCTAGGGAGGCAGAAAGGTCTTGGGCAAGAGGCCTGAGGCACCCTCCACAGGCTCACTGCTCAAGGCCACCTTGGGAAGCTGCTTCCAGCACCAGCACTCCAGATGCTTTGGTTGCTCCAGCCATGGTTAAATTGGCTCCAGGTGTGAATGGACCTGCAGCTTTGGAAGATACAAGCCAGAAGCCTTGGTGGCATCCACCTGGTGTTAGGTCTGCAGGCTGGCAGAATGCTAGAACTGTGGACGCTTGGGAGTCTACACCCTGATTTCAGAGGATGAATGGAAAATTCTGAGGGCCCAGGAAAGGTCTGTCACAGGGTCAGAGTCACCACAGAAAAGCTTAGCTAGAGCAAAGCCACATGGAAATGTGGGGTCACAGTTGCAGCAGAGAAACCCCATTAGCGATGCCTACTGGAGCTGTAAGAGCGTGACAGCTATGGAGACCCCAGACCTGTGGAGCTACCAGTGTGGAATACCAGCCTCAGAGTGCTAAAGTATGGCCTGACACAAGGAAAGCCATAGGAGCAGAGCTGCTCAAGGACTTGGGGACCCAGCCACCACACAAGCTTGCAGAAGAAGTCGAATGTGGAGTCAACGTACAGGTTTCGCCAGCTTTGAGATTTAATGCTGGCCCTGCTGGGATTTGGACTTGTTTGGGACCAGATACCCCTTTCTAATTTGGACTTGTTTGGGACCAGTTACCCCTTTCTTTTGGTATATTTCTCCATTTTGGAAAAGGAATATATACCTTAAGTTTGTCCCACTACTGTATCTTGGAAGTAGATAACTTGTACTGATTTCAGAGATGGGACTTTGAACTTTGGACTTTTGAATTGAAAGAAGTTACGACTTTGGGGGTAGAATAATTGAATTTGTATGTGAAAAGGGCATGAGTTTTGTGGGGCCAGGGGCCGAATGTGCTAGATTTAATTATGTTCCTCCAAAACTCACTGAGGCTTGAATTGTCTCCCAAGTTTTATGTATTAGAAACCTAGTCCCCACTATGACTATTAAGAGGGTGGGAAATCCTATTATGGTAATTGAAAGATGGAGCCTTGAAGAGGT
>NW_007768432.1:0-222 GCF_000696425.1 Galeopterus variegatus | reverse complement strand
GTATATTAAATAGGAGTGGTGAGAGCAGGCATATTGTTTTGTTTTCTAGGATTATTTTCTCAACCTGAGAGAAATCATGTATCTCTAGGAATACCATCTCTCAGTCAAAATTTAAGTTGACTGGCCAAGGTCCTTATAAATAATAAATAGTAAACCAAAATGGTACAATTCTCTGAAGAAACAATTAATCCTAGATGAACCAATTAGACAATGCTGCAAGTA
>NW_007768431.1:5898-6108 GCF_000696425.1 Galeopterus variegatus | reverse complement strand
GTTATTTACTTGATATTTCCTTTGGGGAATGTGGTCCTGTAGCTTCCTAGAATACCATCTTGCTGACATCACTTCCTCTTTCCATCACTTTTTTTTTCTTTTTTTTTTCTGTTGTTCTCCCCATCACTTTTGAAGAATAATTTTATTTATTTATTTTTTTTATTTTTTATTTTTTTTGTCTTTTGTCTTTTTTCCGTGTCCGGCAACGGA
>NW_007768431.1:0-304 GCF_000696425.1 Galeopterus variegatus | reverse complement strand
TATAGGCCAAAACATTGCAAACTAATATCACTATTTTTCTTTCATCTCAATAGAGGAAATGGGTATTGGGTGAATTTCTCCCACCTGTACTACACTGTATTATGGAGGGGGATGGGTTAATTGTGAATGAAAACAGTACAAAATTTTCTTCTGTTTTGAGTGTGGCTTTTTCTTTTTTCTTTGTTGGGCATTTGGTTGGCTAACTGGTTTTTGGACTTCTCACAAAGTTATTTTGGTCAGTCTGTTATTTACTTGATATTTCCTTTGGGGAATGTGGTCCTGTAGCTTCCTAGAATACCATCTT
>NW_007768430.1:5579-6108 GCF_000696425.1 Galeopterus variegatus | reverse complement strand
GACTGAGGCCCTGGCTGCGACTTTGCCAGAGGGACCCAGAACCTGCTGCCAAGGAGGGACTAGGGTTCAAGACTCACCAAGGGACCCCAGAGGGCACACCTGTGCATCATCAGTCTGCTCAGGAGGACCTGGGACCAAGGGGAGATCTGCCTCGGGAACACGCAACATGACTTAGCTGGTCAGCTGGGCCAGTAGAATCTGCATGGCCAGGAGCTCTGCTGCCGACTCAGGGACAAGCAGAGCCACATTCACAACTTCATGTCCAAGGCTCACGCTAGGAATGAAACTGGACCTGGGCCAGTTTAGAATCACAAGAAAAAGTGGTCCAATTTATGAGGATTAACTCTTTGAGGACACTGGAAACCAAAACCCCCAGTGAGAGAGAGAGAGGTGAAAAATATTCAGTAGTTATTAGATGTTTTTTAACCTTGTTGAGTAGCTCAAGAGAGAGATACTGAAACTCTCTGTAACTCGTTTTCCAAATATGCATGCCTCAAACCGACCCCCAAATACGGACCATACGTGACCT
>NW_007768430.1:0-286 GCF_000696425.1 Galeopterus variegatus | reverse complement strand
TTATCAAATGCTTTTTCAGCATCTATAGAGATGACCATATGGTCCTTGTGTTTGATTTTATAAATATGGTGTATCACATTTATTGATTTACATATATTGAATCAACCTTGCATCCCTGGGATGAATCCCACTTGATCATGGTGAATAATTTTACATATGTGTTGCTGTATTCTGTTTGCTAGTATTTAAGTGAGTATTTTTGTATCTATATTCATCAAGGAGATTGGCCTGTAGTTTTCTTTTTTGGTTGTATCTTTACCTGGTTTTGGTATCAAGATGATGTTTG
>NW_007768429.1:5574-6108 GCF_000696425.1 Galeopterus variegatus | reverse complement strand
TCTTGTCATTCTGTAGTGGTATTTCATTGGGACTAAATTTAATTCCCCTGATGAATAACCAGGTTAATTATCTTTTTGTGAAGTGCCTATTGAAGTTTTTTTCCCATTTTGCTATTCAATTGTCTGTCTTTTTAATTTTAATTCACAGGAGTTCTTTACTTATTGCAAATGTCTTTTCCTACTCTCTGTATTATATTTTCCTTTCTCAGTGATGAAAATAAGTCTTTCATTTCAATTTGATTTATCAGTCTTTATTGTTAGTGTGTTTTGTGTTCTGTTTGAGAAATCTTTGTCTATCCCCAAGGTCTTAAAGAAATATCTTATACAAACACTGTTTCTTAATATTTAATATTTAGATCTACAACCCATTTAGAAATAATTTTTGTTTGGCATGGAGTACAGTTTAAGATCTATTTTTTCCATATGCATATTCAGTACCAATCATTGCAATTGGTAGACTTACTACTGTATCTCCTCTATAATAGATTAAAGAACCATATATATGGTTCTGTTTTCTGAATTTTCTATTCTGTT
>NW_007768429.1:2877-3749 GCF_000696425.1 Galeopterus variegatus | reverse complement strand
ACACAATGGAATACTACTCTGCCATAAAAAGTAATGAAATTCTGCCATTTGCAGCAACATGGGTAAATGTAGAGAAAATTACATTAAGTGAAATAAGCCAGGCACAGAAAGAGAAATACTGCTTGTCCTCACTTGTAAGTGGGAGCTAGAAAAAAAAAGAAAGATACAACAAATACAATAGTTCCTTGAATTTTCAAAACAAGAGAATGGAACTGAGGCCATCGGGGGGTGGGAAAGGGGGAGGGGGAGGGGGCTAGGGAGAAATTGATAAAAGGCCACAAAAAGTGTTTATATTGTGTAATGATAAAATAAAATTTTTAAAAATCTGAGTAATTAGCTCTGTACTTGGCATATAATGCATGCTCAGTAAATTTCAACTGTTTTTTAGAAAGAACAAAGAAAAGAAAAGGAGAGACAACTTAAAGAGAAAGTTCCCCTTAGAGAAGCAGTAACATAAAAACAAACAATAATTATGAGATTCTTGAAGCTGAATGTGCTTGAGTTGTGTGTGACTGCCAAACTGCCCTAGAGTGAGAGTCGAGCATTTCCGAAACTTAACAGTTTGCCATTTTCCATTCTCCATCTTCTATATTTCTCTGTCCCAGTGGGAAAGGAAATGTAAATCTCATATTAGAGGCTTCTGATCTCACTGGGTTCCATGTGGTATTGAGTGAATTGTTAAAAGAAAAATTAAAAGAGGGACCAGGGTAGCGGTTTGTGTGAAATAACTGTAATATTCGAATTAAAGCTATAAATCAACTATACAAATGAGCCTGTGCCCAGGGCAAAAATGCAATCAAGCAGCCTGCAAAAGGAAACTTAATAAACCCTGACTCTCCTTCTATTACCTAGTGTGTAAATTTCCTGAGAGT
>NW_007768429.1:0-307 GCF_000696425.1 Galeopterus variegatus | reverse complement strand
TCTTTGAAGCTGGGAGACTACAGCACCAGAAACTGCTTAGCCTGTGGACCTGGACAGTACTTCTGTTCAGAGTAGAAAGAGACCTGGACAGTACTCCTCAAACAGACCAAGAGTTAGTACATGAATCAAAGGCATGGACTGACTTATCATATTCTGGCCTGAGCACGTTAAAACTGCAGCGGAACAGCCAATATGAATATGGCACTAGCCATGTAACAGGCGCGTTCCACGTGCCTCACTATGCATTTAGTCCTTACAATGACTATATGGACAGTCACTATTAGTGTGCTTTTATTAAAGATGAGAA
>NW_007768428.1:5646-6109 GCF_000696425.1 Galeopterus variegatus | reverse complement strand
GCTATCGTTGGCAACAATGTCCTTCAGAAATAAAAGGGAAATCAAGAAATTCTCAGATAAAAGAAAACCAAAACAACTCACTACCAGCAGACGTACCCTAACAGAATAGCTAAAGGAAGTTCTCTAAGCAGAAAGGAAACCAGTAAACAGAAAGGAAAGAACACAGCAAGTATTTTTTTTTTCCCCTTTTTGTCTCTTTTTTTGTGACCAGCAACGGACCGCAACCCTCAGTGTTGCGCCCGTACCAGACCGGGACTGGCAACAGGATCGCAACCCTCGGTGTTGCCCCCACACCTCGCTCAGCCAGTGAGCGGGAACCGGTCTGTATGTGGGATCCGAACCCTCGGCGGGAGCGCCGCCGCGCTCACAAGCGGCGCCCTGTAGCAGTGCGCCACCAGGCCGGCCCAACACAGCAAGTATTAAAATGGGTAAATACAATAGACTCCTTCTCTTGAATCTTCTG
>NW_007768428.1:0-206 GCF_000696425.1 Galeopterus variegatus | reverse complement strand
TACATGCATCATTACACTCAACAACCTCCAAAGGATTATGATGAGTGAGGGGAAAAAAAAAACAATGCCAAAAGGTTACACACTGTATGATCTGACTTATTACATTTTAGCCAAAATTATATAAATGAAGAGCAGTTTAGAGAATGCCAGGGGTTAGAAGAGAGAGGAGCCAGAGGGAAGTGAATGTGGCTATAAAAGAGCAGCAT
>NW_007768427.1:5854-6109 GCF_000696425.1 Galeopterus variegatus | reverse complement strand
CTAAGCCTTCCAAGCTCCACATGCTGTGCTCCAGGATTAGCTGAGAGGACAGCAGGACGCCACTGCTGACGGGGCTGAAACGTATCTGGGCTTGGACTCTGCTGATGGATACGGTGAGTGTCCATTTAGTGGGTGGCCTGGCTCACTGCCTGGACACGCTGCTACATTCAGCCTCCCCTGCTGCTGCAATTAGACTATGTTCCTCACTTCTTATCCTAAACTACAGGCAGGGTCATTTCCCTGGAGGCTGTATAT
>NW_007768427.1:0-414 GCF_000696425.1 Galeopterus variegatus | reverse complement strand
TGGATGAGTCACTTAATTCCCTCAGAGCCTTGTTTTCTAATCTGCAAAAAAATGGACTAAACAGAAGAGGTCTGAAATTCTGTAAAACATGAGATATTAATATTGAAGTCCGTTGACTCATGTCTTTACTGACTGTAGTAGTCATTGCAGGTAGCACAATAGCATACATTTTCTCTGGACACCAATTCTGAGAACATAAGTTGTTTTTAATTTCATATCTATGCCAACTTTGCATTTTAGGAAGAGCCCCCATGTGGCCAGTCCTAGAAAACCTGCACCTTTGCAAGGTATCCCAACCACGGCGTGGGCGGTAATAAAATATGCCAGGAACCAGGAGTGCTCTTTTATCCAGACTAAGCCTTCCAAGCTCCACATGCTGTGCTCCAGGATTAGCTGAGAGGACAGCAGGACGCC
>NW_007768426.1:5859-6109 GCF_000696425.1 Galeopterus variegatus | reverse complement strand
GAGATCATGTAGATTAAGAGGATGTTGATCAGAAGACAGAGCTGAAGCTGTAAAGATAAAAATGAGATTGGTGGTGAGGAGGCCAAGGCACATATTCCAGATGTAGTAAAAAGTGATAAGTGCAGCATTATAGGGGGAAACCCCATGAGTGTGTGAAAATTATCACTGACTTTTCGGTGTAGCCACCCAGCCAACTAGTCCAATCCAGATCTCAGCAAGTATCTCAAAGAGATATCCATCCTGGTGTTAG
>NW_007768426.1:3025-3754 GCF_000696425.1 Galeopterus variegatus | reverse complement strand
CGAAAAATTTTATGTAGAGAAAAAAGGAAACTCAATTCTTCATGTGAAAAAGGATAGTCTCTTTAAATAATTTTTAAAAATTGGAGAAATTGTGGTAAGAATGACATCAGCATAATGATGAAAGACTAGACAGTTCCAAGCTTACATTCCCCAATGGAAACATTAAAAACAAAACATCTACAAACTGACTAATATAACCTTCCAGAAGCCCTGGGAATCACTCAAAGATTTACCACAATTAAGAGAATGTCCAATCCATATTCAATCAAAAAAAAAAAAAAAGCCACATTGAAAATGATGGGAAATTTAATGGGATTTGTGTACATCCTCTTCCCACCATCTCCCTGCTGAAGTGTAGCACACTTGGTAGTAAGCGGCCTAGTTCCCAGATCTTTCCCTCAGGCTAGAATGAGAAGAGCAGAACTTACTTGTAATGTTCCACCCTGTCTGTGAGCTGTCCAAGAGGCTAAGTTCTCTCTCACTTGATTCATTTGAGAGAAGGTGACATTGCTCAGATCTTTCATAATAGAAAAACCTGTGGGAGGCAGTGGTTGGCACCTTGATACATGAAAGCTACAGTGGACTTGCAGACCCACAGACACCTGGAGCAATAGGTTATGGGCAGAGAAATATAACAGAACATCCCCGGAAAAGATGGTATGACACTATTAGGGAAATTAATACTTTGAAAAACAGCCATATTTATAGGTAAAATAGAAATAGAAAAGC
>NW_007768426.1:0-234 GCF_000696425.1 Galeopterus variegatus | reverse complement strand
GATCATGAAGCAGGGCTCTAGGTCTGTGGTGACTCAACAGTTAGTGACATTGTGTCCAAATGCACCTTAGGTCATATCACACATCCCTAGTCAACTCAGCAGGGCTTAGGTGAGCTTCCAAAAGTTGATTCTTCCCCAAGATGTACCATCTGAGAGAAAATGGTTGGTCAGGAGAGATCATGTAGATTAAGAGGATGTTGATCAGAAGACAGAGCTGAAGCTGTAAAGATAAAA
>NW_007768425.1:5722-6109 GCF_000696425.1 Galeopterus variegatus | reverse complement strand
TCAGGTCATCAAGGCCACCAACAGGGTTCTCATGGACCCACATAGTAGGAGCCAAAACAACTGAAAAAAGGAGTCACTCAGAAGCCGGTGAGTCATTGCAAGGGACCAGCACACAGCCCTTCCCTTGGGAAGTGTTTGGAGTGCAGGTGGTGGGGGAGACCAGCCACCAGGGGAACACTGGTGCGCAGCATGGACAGCTAATGTGTCCCACAATCATTGCAAGACTACTCAGTGGAGATTGGTCAGGAATACCGATCTTCAGGGGGTACAATTTGCTGAAAAGTCTTAGGCCAGGACCAGAGTTTCCATATAACCCAGATGTACTGGAACTCACAAGACCTGGAAGTACATACAAGGTCAACAATTAAAACCTGAGCTGCACAAAAA
>NW_007768425.1:0-361 GCF_000696425.1 Galeopterus variegatus | reverse complement strand
AGAAGGTACCCAGCATCACTCTCTCCCACAAATCAACCAATTTATATCTATTAAAAAGCAACGTCAGCCAAGTCGGGACCAGTAGAGCTCAGGGGAAGAGGAGGAGAGACATACAGAGTGCATGAAGGAGGGAGGAGCCATGATGAGAGAAAGAAAGGACTACTCCCACCATTTCGAATCCTGGTCACTTCAAGGCTGGAGCTGGTGAGCACATGGAGCAAGAGCTGGTAAAAGTCACAGCTGCACCCTTTGTATGAAGCTGCTTGAATGTAGAAGGGGAGAAGAGGGTCTTGGTGGCCCTCAGGTCATCAAGGCCACCAACAGGGTTCTCATGGACCCACATAGTAGGAGCCAAAACAAC
>NW_007768424.1:5756-6109 GCF_000696425.1 Galeopterus variegatus | reverse complement strand
GTTTCTATTCAAACCTCTATTTCTTCAGATAGCATAAAGCTTACCCTACTCACTTTAGGGTGTCTTTAATTATTTCAGGCTTTGTTTCCATTTTGTATAGCTATGTAACAAATCAATACAAAACTTAAAGACCTGAAAACATTCATATATTATCTCTCATGGCCTTTGTGGGTCATGAATTCCAGGCGGCCTCACTGTGTGGTCTTGTTCCAGGTATCTCATGGAGATAGACAGTAGCTGAACCTGTAATAGCAGAAGCAAGGTGGAGCTAGAGAACACAAGCCCAGCATCTCTCTCATTTCACGTAGTCTCCTGGCCTCTCTGTGTGATCTCTCTATGTGGAATAGTTGAGC
>NW_007768424.1:3440-3657 GCF_000696425.1 Galeopterus variegatus | reverse complement strand
GGCATTGGCCCATCATCTAAGCAACTTCTATCAAGCGATTCCTCAAATACTGCTTGTGGTGGGCATTTGGTGTTCATGACCCAGGTTGAGATGTCCAGTAGGAAACTTGCCTAACATTGTGTAACCTGTTCTCCCCAACACTTACTTCCTTTTTTCTTTTTTTGTGGGATATCCAGTGTCTCAGAACAGTTAGGGAACTACTTACAAGGGCAAGAAG
>NW_007768424.1:0-240 GCF_000696425.1 Galeopterus variegatus | reverse complement strand
CCTCTCTGGTCTCTGCAGCAGTGCACACAAACACTAGTCAACTCAAAATATGTGGGATTAAACCACCTCTGCTGCTGGAACTCCCTGTTAAATTCCTGGCTAGTCTGTTCGTCTGCTGCTTGCCCCAGTCAGGTTTGGTTATTCAGGCTTAACTTGAGCCCCTCAGGCAGAGGTGACAGAGCTGCTAGTTTTCACAGACTCGCCTGCCCTGATGGAACTACTGGGCTGAAGAAGCTCGGG
>NW_007768423.1:6144-6461 GCF_000696425.1 Galeopterus variegatus | reverse complement strand
AAAGAAAACAATCTTAACATTCATATTGAAAAACAAAAGACCCTGAGTAGCAAAAGTAATCTTGAGTAAAACAAACAAACAAACAGCAACAACAACAAAACAAAGCCAGAGTCATAATTCTGCCTGACTTCATATTATACTACAAAGCTGTTGTAACCAAAACAGCATGGTACTGGTATAAAAATAGACATTCAGACCAATGGAGTAGAATAGAGAACCCAGAAATCACTCCTCAGGCTTGTAGCCATCTGATAGTAGACATAGGCAACAAAAATCTACCTGTGGTAAAAGACTGCCTCTTTAACAAGTGGTGCTGG
>NW_007768423.1:352-646 GCF_000696425.1 Galeopterus variegatus | reverse complement strand
AAAAAATATGATAACTAGCGATCAATGTAACCAAAGAGGTGAAAGACCTTGACAATGAGAAATACAAACCACTTCTGAAAGAAATTAAAGAAGACACAAAAATATGGAAAGATATTCCACGCTCTTGGATTGGAAGAATTAACATTGGGAAAATGTCTGTACTACCCAAAGTTATCTACAGATTCAATGCAATTCCCATCAAAATACCAATGACATTCTTCAAAAAATGGAAAAAAGAAAACAATCTTAACATTCATATTGAAAAACAAAAGACCCTGAGTAGCAAAAGTAATC
>NW_007768423.1:0-325 GCF_000696425.1 Galeopterus variegatus | reverse complement strand
AATAGGCCATTTTTATCAAATAACAGGTGTTATGATTCCATGTTATTAGTGGGAAGTGCGACATATATGAATTTGTACATCACTTTGGAGGGAATATCCCCTCATACTGGTGTGGTGGACTCTGGAATATTTGCTGCAATTATTTTCCATTGTCTGGAATGTGTGTCTTACCAAAGCCTCCAACATACTTGCCACTTTTTGCTCATCTGGTCTAATCAACATGATGTCATCAGTATAAGGACCGAAATGATATTCTGCATATTGCCCAGAGGATTCAGTTCCTTCTGAGCTATATTTTGACTGGGTGAAATAGTTAACATAGGTC
>NW_007768422.1:5827-6109 GCF_000696425.1 Galeopterus variegatus | reverse complement strand
AGCACAGTGCCTGCAGCATGGCAAACATTCAACAATGATATCTGCTGGTGTTTCTATTATTCTTACTATACCTTCCACTCTAAAGAAGGAGGGAGGATATCTCTTAACCATGGGAATCCAGCTCCCAAGCCAACGTGGCTTTTGATTTAAACAAAACCACTGCAAGTTATTCTTTTGGCCAGAAGTGGAAAAAAAGACGAACAGATGGGTTGGTATGGAACATGTCTTCCTTCCATTTGCCTGGCAGCTCTAGGGAGCTCTTCCCTTCCCCAAAGAAGACAG
>NW_007768422.1:0-476 GCF_000696425.1 Galeopterus variegatus | reverse complement strand
CAGTTGCTTCATATGTAAACTGAGTCTAAGAATATTTACTTTCCTGTGTACTTTTGCCAGCCTAGAATATCTCCATAAGGACAACCTACTGTTTATAAACTACATGGTGTTGCTGTAATATCAAAACTCATTGTCAGATGTCTCATCACCTTTCACCTGTTCAGTTGCTTTACTGTTTCTCATCCCCACCTGCCATGAACCAGCCAATAAAGTATCAGTAAATTAATAATTCACCTGGAGCCAACCCAAAGTAAAACACACCTGCTCAGAAATTACCTGGGTTTATTTTCAGTAAGAATTCCCAGACTCTTTGATCCTAAAGAATATGTTTACGAGTGTTTGTAATGTCAGAGCATGACTACGCCCATACCCACAGTTGTTGGGGGATCAAATGTGCTATGTTTGCAAAGTATTTAGCACAGTGCCTGCAGCATGGCAAACATTCAACAATGATATCTGCTGGTGTTTCTATTATT
>NW_007768421.1:5856-6109 GCF_000696425.1 Galeopterus variegatus | reverse complement strand
AAAAGTAGCTAACATAGAATGAGATGGGTCAAGGAAGTTTCTGAATTTAATCTTAAAGGACGAAAAGGTGGCATACCAAAAATAAGAGGGAAAAGACGATATGCAAAAGGCAGCAGCGTGTGTAAAGGCAGCAAGCGGTACTGTAAGGCTGGAACCCAGAGCACTTGGGCAAAAGTGGTGAGAGAGGGAAGGGGGAGGCATCCAAGAGCCAAGCTGTGCTCAGAAGCTGGACCGGTATTGTGTAGATGATGGA
>NW_007768421.1:0-349 GCF_000696425.1 Galeopterus variegatus | reverse complement strand
AAATACAAGTTTTTTGTTTGGATGGAGCATAGTGTGAGGCCAGTGGGCTTGCAGTAGATAATTGGATCCAGTCAATTGATATGTCCATAGACATATTGCTGGTTGGTTGCATAAGCAATAGAAGACAACTGCACATTCACCAAAACGTATTAAGTACAAGTACTGTGATGGACCCCAGGGAATATAAAAAGATATGATTCCTGTCTTCAAAGAGCTTCTTTTAGATAAAGCGGTGGATATAGAGAAATAGATGTGATAAGTGTTAATGATAGAGTTATAGTTTATCTCAAAAGTAGCTAACATAGAATGAGATGGGTCAAGGAAGTTTCTGAATTTAATCTTAAAGGAC
>NW_007768420.1:3799-6109 GCF_000696425.1 Galeopterus variegatus | reverse complement strand
AATTAGTTTTCCATAGAAAATAGACAAAAGTCAACTTCTTACTTGGAATTTTAGAGGTAATATGTCACAAAGAAATTGATATTTTACGCAAACATATACCTGTGTCTAGACATAAGTTGTAGGTTTAAAAATCAATAAGCTTAAATAAAGAGTCTAGAAAAATTATGCAATATATCTATTATGTGGAGGACTGGCAAATCCTAATATCCAAATCCAATCTCAATAGCATTATTAAAAACTAAAAAAAAAAATGAACTATTGGTCATTATTCCAAGACTAGCAATTGAGAGTGCTGATATTGATAATAACTTGTATTTATCTATTCACCAATTTATTCAAAAATGATCTTGGATATATTTGGATACACCTGCAATAAATTCAGGTATTATGCAGGGCTGTGAACATACATAAAGTTAAACCTTGACTTCCAGATAATTATCATCTAGTCAATTAGATGTCCAACCTGACATTTGTCAGTTGTGGACATTCTTCAGCAACCTGGGACGGAAAATCTCAGTGTATATTATCTGGGAAGTAATTTATACCCCACTTGCCACTATAGAAGCTGAAGGGGCAGATACTCAGATAGCTCTTCACTGGTATCTGTAAGAGACACTGATCCTGGAAAAAGTGAGGTAAATAAAAGGTGTGCTCAGGACTCATCTAAGTGTGATGTCCAAGTTTGCTGCAGCACTGCTCTAGCCAGAGAATCTTGGTGTTAGTGGAGCATTCTGCCTGGTGAATCTCTGGAGTTGCCAAATTTTCTCCCTGTTTTCCAAGCTTATTCCATCAGTGTCCTGGGAATTCTGTGAGCCACCCATGTGGTTCAAATAAATTCACTAGGTTATTTCCTTGGACAAAGTCAGCATCAATTTTCATGCTTACAAACAACACCCCCAACTATTACAGACACAAAAACAAATATAACAGGCTTCTTATTTTTCCTTGTTCTAGGCCCGTGTTGAACATTTACAATCTGGATGCTCATGTTGTTTTATCTGGGGAAATTTTCTAGAATTGATTCTAGGTTTTCTTATGTTCTTCTTTCTTCATTTTCTGGAAGAAGGGAGACTCCAGGATGACAGGTGTGCAGAAAGAACCACTATCGATCAGCCCAAGCCAAGGTTCCAGGGGTGCCTTTTTTAGGAGGAAATTGTTAAAATACCTGCCACATCCCAGAAAATGTGGAGGAGTTATTTGGACCTTGGTAAAGAGTTTGGGATAAATTTATGATAAATGCAGAAAAAGTAAGCCAAAAAAGAGACAATTATTAGCTCTAGGTGGAAAAGTGTTATGTAGGAGAGAAAGCAAAATCATTTATAACATACAGCTCAACCGAGTTGGCAAAGCCATAAAAAATAAAAACCAAATATTGATATA
The DNA here is from genome assembly GCF_000696425.1 of Galeopterus variegatus. Taxonomy (NCBI): domain Eukaryota; kingdom Metazoa; phylum Chordata; class Mammalia; order Dermoptera; family Cynocephalidae; genus Galeopterus; species Galeopterus variegatus. The sequence continues at coordinate 4,729 of NW_007768420.1, read as the reverse complement.
ATCAAAATTTTAATACAAATATTTTGAAAAAAGAAGACATGACAAGAGTGTGCATGTGTGGTGAGTTTCGGGAGAGGAAAACATCTAAATGAATAGAGAATGCCTAAAATTGAAAAGAAAATCTAGTAGTGATATAAACAGGCTATTCTGAAAGTGTAGAAAAATACAAGAATCAGTTAGAAGAAGTAAAATTTGTTGTCTCAATGGATGAAAAATGGGGGAAGGGCACGGGACTGCTGTTTTCCCCAAATAACTTTGTAAGTTCTTTGACTCTGAACTGCATGCACTTATAAAACCACAGAATGTTGCAAATCGAAGTTACAAAGTGTCGTCGATTTAAATTTTGTTCTGCGGTTTGACTCTTCGTGTTAATTTTATTCTATAGGAATTTTTTCCTACTATTCTTTGATGGCAAATAAAACTAGTGATAGTGGAGCACTACTTTTTATTCATTCAAAACAACAGCATACAGTACATCAAGGCAAACATTTGCATGCCGTACAAAAACCAAGAATCCAAAATTACACACTAAAACTGGAAAAGTGTTCTGTATAGGATGACCATATAACTTATCACTCAAACAGGGACAATAAGAAATAAAATAGGATTATCTAGACATTTATCACCCATATCCCCAAATAAGACCTTTCCTTACAACATCTTACAATGTAGTTAGTGCTCTGAATCTAGAAAAATACAATATGTAAACCAACGTTGAAAATTTATAAAATTTCCTTAGAAAGCATTGCAGTTAATTCTAGAAGCCACTGTTCTGCCCGTGGGTCACTAGCAATAAAGAAATTTAAAAAACAAGCAAACAAAAATTTGTTTTTAGTTTTCAGGTAAATGTACAAGTTCACAGAGACTTCGCTAGAATAATTCCAATTAACAGATCAGTGAAAAAATATACTTAAGTTATGCAAAAGCCTG
>NW_007768420.1:1662-2297 GCF_000696425.1 Galeopterus variegatus | reverse complement strand
TCATAAATATTCTGAGTGAGAGTTTTTTAAAAAATTAAAGCAACCATGGAAAAAGAGATAAGTTCAAAATGTTCTGGATGCTTTGCAACACTTCAGTGGTTTGCCACAAAAGTTTTCTGTGAAACTCTGGGTAAATGCCACCAGAATGATGACATGTGGCTGTACTATTCACACCCCCAGTAACTATTTTCTCTGTTAAAACAGGATTTATATTTCTCCATACTGCAATTGTAGAAATGTTTTCCTTCTTGCCTATATTAATCACGAAGAATTCGGTCATTGGAATCCTCCAGAAAGCAATATTTAGATTGTCTTCAACTTTTAAGAAAAAGCAATAATTTATCTCTTAAATGATGCTAAATTTGCTCCATCATGCAAATTCGCTATGGAATCTTTCATAGACATGACATGGCAGAAGATAGTTTTCTGGTAAACTACGTTTTCATGTTGTTAATGATCACTATATTTAATAATAACCATTGTGATTTCAAGATGACCTGGACAATTTTCTTCAGTTACACAAATACCTTTCATTTTTTGCCTACAATACGGAGTTTATAAAATAGCAGGTATAGTCTCTAATTCCTTCAACTGTCATTGATGTCACTAGGGCTGTCTTTGAATTGTGAAGCAGG
>NW_007768420.1:0-654 GCF_000696425.1 Galeopterus variegatus | reverse complement strand
TAAAGCGCTAAAGATGAAGAAGACAATCCAAAATTTATACATGAAAGAGTACCGTTTCATCACGCAACGAAGTACAGATGAAATAAAGCAAGGCTTCTCGATTCTGTGGTTGGGGCCAAAAAAGAAGCCATGTTTTTTGCCAGGAAACAAACAAAAACTTGTGTTGCAAAAGTTACTACTTAATAAAAGAAAAAAGTTAAACTGATAGATTATCAAGAAATCTGAAGCACACATATTGGATTGCCAGAAACCTTTAGGATTTGACTTGGGGACCATGTAGAATTCTATTACAAATACTAAAAGAAAAATTGATATATTTTTGGATGGAATTTGAGGGATGTTTGTCTTAGTCTGGGCTGCTGCAACAGAATACAACAGATTGAGTGGCTTAAACAACAAATGTGTATTTCTCACAGTTTTGGAGCCTGGGAAGTCCAAGATCAAGTGTCTGGTGGGACCTGCTTCTTGGCTTGCAGGCGGCTGTCTTGTCAGTGTTTCCTCACATGGCAGAGGGCCGAGAGAGGAAGCAAACTCATGTCTCTTTTTACAAAGGCACTAATCCCATCACCTCTCAAAGGCCCCATCCTCTAATATCTTCACATTAGGGGTCAGAATTTCAATATATGAATTTGGGCGGGGGGGGGGGGGAAAAAA
>NW_007768419.1:5717-6109 GCF_000696425.1 Galeopterus variegatus | reverse complement strand
GAAGACATCCCATTGACCAAGGCAAGACTGGAATTAAATCTGGAAAATTTCCAAACCCAAACACAAGGGGTGGTCTATGAAGCAATTCCCAGTTTTTCTCCAAGTCTAGCTAAGCCCAGAACCACAGCAAGGGACGTGTCCTCCCCGCCCTCTCCCCCATCCTTCCGACTGCTCCAGGCCCAGCCCTAGTCCCCACTCCCCACCCTTCCCTGGCTTGTTTTGTTCTTTCCTCCATCAGAATCCCCTGCTCTCGTCTGTTCCGCTCCAGCTCCTGCAGAGCCAGCTCCGGTACAGCAGCGGCTCCCCCGAAAGCCACCCCTCCAGACCCTGTGGCTTGGATTCTGCAAGGGGCTGTGTGCAGCCGCGTGCTTCATCCCTTTGACAGATGGATC
>NW_007768419.1:0-284 GCF_000696425.1 Galeopterus variegatus | reverse complement strand
ACGAATACAACACGGAGAAGGATGCTGGTATTCTGGTGGGCTGAGACACAATTTAAACAGATCTCCATGGGTTGATGATGGAGTAAGCCAGCCACGAAGCAATAATGGGTAGCTTAGTCTCCTTTATGGCTTTCAAAGCACTCTCCCACCAGGCTGTTTTATCTGATCATCATCACCAGCCCATAATGGGGGTAGGTCTCCTGACTCCATTGTCCTTTCTATGTCCCACCTTGCTGAGGGGAAGTGCCAGAGTCTGCGCCTGGGTTCAAAACAGCTCCTGGCTG
>NW_007768418.1:5881-6109 GCF_000696425.1 Galeopterus variegatus | reverse complement strand
TGTGTGTGGTTATAGATGGCTGTTTAATTCAAGGACGTGTCTGGTTTTCCTAGAGCTGATGAACTATTTGAATATCTGTAACTTGGGCCTCAGTTACATCAGTGATTCTCAATTAGGGAGGGAAGCAATTTTGTCCCCCAGGAGACATTTGGCAATGTCTGGAGACAGTTTTGTTTATCACAACTAGGGAGAGGTGCTGCTGGCACCTAGTGGTCAGAGGCCAGGGAC
>NW_007768418.1:0-373 GCF_000696425.1 Galeopterus variegatus | reverse complement strand
GCAAATGGAGAAGAGATGCTGTTTGTTGTTCTTGCCCCCAAATGGGTTACTTCTGATAGCCTCCACAGGTTAACGTGTCCATCAATTGCAGTTTGCTGGGAGGGCACTCTGGAAGATTCAGCTGGAGGTGAGGTTGAAGGAGAGCAGGAGAGGAAGAGTCAGAGGTTTTAATTTTACGAGAGGTTTCATTGAGGCTATTTGAAAAGGGAGCAGGAAGATGGTGGGGTGAGGATGGAGGTCAAGCACTGGAACAGGAGGAGAAGTGGAAACTCGTATATGGACTAATTGTTAATTAATTCAAGATGTCATCCTGAACATCACTTAAAAATATTGCATCTCCTTTTTTGTGTGTGTGGTTATAGATGGCTGTTTA
>NW_007768417.1:5780-6109 GCF_000696425.1 Galeopterus variegatus | reverse complement strand
GTTTAGAAATACAGTTGATTTTGTATATTGATCCTCTACCTTGCAAACTTGCTGTACTTGCGTATTATTTCTAATACATTTTTTGGTCTTTCTGTGTGTTCTTAGGATTTTCCATATACAAGTTCATGTCATCTGCAAATACAGATAGTTTTACTTCCCACTTACCAATGTGGGGATGCCTTTTATTTCTTTGTCTTGACTAATAGTTCTGGTTTTATTTTATTCTTTAAAATAATTTTTTCTTAAGCTCCCCTCCTGCTGAGCCATGGAACCATAATTATCAGTCAATTCGGGACCTGCCCTGCATTTCCTGTGCCCATGTCTAAGTT
>NW_007768417.1:0-259 GCF_000696425.1 Galeopterus variegatus | reverse complement strand
CTGCCATCTTAACAATATTGTCTTCCAATCTATGAACTGGGAATTTAATTTAATTCAATTTAACTTGGAATTTATTTACGTCTTCTTTAGTTTATTAAAAGAATATTTCATAGTTTTCAGTGTACAAGTCTTGCACTTTTGTAAAAGTTATCCCTAAATAACTTATTTTTTTGATGCTGTTGTTAATTGAATTGTTTTCTTAAGTTCATTTTTAGATTGTTCATTACTAGTGTTTAGAAATACAGTTGATTTTGTATAT
>NW_007768416.1:5778-6109 GCF_000696425.1 Galeopterus variegatus | reverse complement strand
AAGGTTCTCGACTCCCAGCACTAGCTGGGGCAGGTGCATGTGAGGGGTGGTGAAGCTTAACCCTCATTAACTTCATTGCCTTCGGGCGTAATGCCCCTTCCCCCATGCCAAACAAAAGGGCAATTCAAAATGTTGGTAAAGGTCTTGGGAAAGAGAATAACCGGATAGCAGGTCCTTTTCCAATTCTTACTTTCAACACAACTAAAGAAAAACCTCATCCTTTTGTCAACCAGTAGGTCATTTCGTGATTTTTTTTTTTCCTTTTTGTCTTTTTTTAGTGTCCGGCAATGGATCGCAACCCTCAGTGTCGCGCCCGTACCGGACCGGGACC
>NW_007768416.1:0-561 GCF_000696425.1 Galeopterus variegatus | reverse complement strand
GCTGAGTACTTTGAACTAAAGGAGATGAAGGCCTCAGAAGCAGCCTCAGAAGCAAAGTCACCCTAAACCATCCCCTGCCTTTCTGTGTAGAAGTTGGCCATAAAGAAATTTTCTGACCTACCTTCTCCAATAGCAGATCATAAGACCCTCATTCTAGAAGGGTCCTGCCCTATACTTGGGATAAAGGAACGCTGCACAGAGAGACCATGAAGAATCTGAACAGACAGGCCTCGCTTGGTTTCCCCCTCAGTCTATTATCATTAGATCATACCCCTTCTGTCCAATCACATATCTACTTGTCTGTCCATTCCTAATCAAACCTAAGCATAAAAATAGACGGTTTTCCGTGGGTCTCTGGGTCTTCATTTCTAAAGGCTCCCCTGCCACATAAAACTTTGATAAAATAAATTTGTTATGCTTTTCTCTTGTTAACCTGTCTTTGCTTATAGGAGTTGGCCATGACCCTTACGATGGAAGGAAAGGGATTGTACCTTTTCCACCCCTACAATGGAATACCATTTTATTTATATGGAAAAGTAGAAAATGTTAACCAAAAAGCAG
>NW_007768415.1:5885-6109 GCF_000696425.1 Galeopterus variegatus | reverse complement strand
TTTGCCTTTTAACATAGAGTGGAAATAGATGAAGACTACCCAAATGAGACAAAGCATAGGGCATTTACTCAGAGCTTGATGGGGTAAAAGAGTTGGCAACCACCACTTGAAATTGGCAGAGACTCAAACAGAGACAGGAAAGTGGGAAAGCTTTGTAGTGGATAAAAGGCAAGACTTCAATATGCTCTGTTTGGAGGCTGTGGAATGGGAAAGCTGGAGGTAGT
>NW_007768415.1:0-314 GCF_000696425.1 Galeopterus variegatus | reverse complement strand
GCTGTGATGCTCTGTACTTGGTTAGCATCCATTTCCAATGTGCTGTTCATACACTAAATACATAATTCCAAATATGGGAAAAAATTGAAATACACTGAAATAGCAAGATATATAACCAAAAGTTGAAGTGGAAAAAAATGAAAAAGGCAAGATAGACAAACTGTACAACATTACAGACCTAAGAAGAACTGTCCTGACATATGTCCGGTAGTCCCTGCCATCCCAGGCTCAGGCAATATATAACATTCTACTTACAGTTTCTAAGCTTCCACTAAATGTAACTTAAAGGCACCCAAAGCATTCACACAGTTCAC
>NW_007768414.1:5828-6109 GCF_000696425.1 Galeopterus variegatus | reverse complement strand
AAATGCATGCTTCAGGACCAGAGCAGCACAAATGAAGTTATGAATGCTAGAAACAGAGTGTACATTTCAGGACTGCTGATCTACTTTATTTTTTTAAAATTTTTTTTTGTGTGTGTGTCCTTTTTTGAGACCAGCCGCACTGCACTCAGCCAGTGAGTGCACCGGCCATCCCTATATAGTATCCGAAACCGCAGCAGGAGCGCCGCACTCTCCTGAGTGTGCCACGGGCTCGGCCCCTGCTGATCTACTTTAAAGACAAGCAAACATCATTTTAGTCCACA
>NW_007768414.1:0-499 GCF_000696425.1 Galeopterus variegatus | reverse complement strand
AAAAAAATGACAATAATTTGGAGTACCCAGTTCTAGACACTTCCTATATATAGATTATTTCACAAAACTGTGATATTATTATATTATTTTGTAAACTAGATTCCTTTTAGCATTGTAAATTGACTCTCCTTCCATAGCAATAAATGTGGGTCTACATTATTTTGGATGGTTATGTAGATAGATGTTCTATATTATGGATATATGATAATTTGAGTAACCAATTTTCTATTGGTGGATATACAGATGATCTCCAACCTTGTGATGAGTAACTTTGGACATGCATCATTGTGCACATCCATAGTTATTTCTAAAGGATCAACTACTGGAAGGCAAATTGCAGAGTCCAGGGGCATGTGTTATATTAGGACTTTTAAAGACTATAGACTATCGAATTCCAACTGATCAGGTTTAAACTGGAGCTGAAGGTCTGAGTAGTGGAAATGCATGCTTCAGGACCAGAGCAGCACAAATGAAGTTATGAATGCTAGAAACAGAGTGT
>NW_007768413.1:5377-6109 GCF_000696425.1 Galeopterus variegatus | reverse complement strand
ATGGGGCACCCAGTGTGCTGCCTCCTTTTATCCCTGTTGAGCCCGGGATGCCTGAAAAGGGCGTCTCTTCACAATTTCCTTTCCCCTGCTGAAGGGCCGGGGGCCATGGGCAATTTGTGGAACAGAGATCTCCAAGCCCTTTGCAGGAACAAAGACCTTCTGATAGTGAGTGGAATATGCTGTCCTTGCAGACTGGAGTGGTCTAATTTGGAGTTTATCTGTGCTCCCTAATTAGGGACCTAGAGAGTTATCCCCTTCCAAGATCTTTCAGCTTTATTTTTTCAGTGTTGCCTCCTTCTTGCTTATCTACCAGCAATGAGCAGGGGAAATGCCTACTTTATTAGGAGAAGGCTCATTCCAAAACTTAAGGTTTCCTTCCGAAAGAAGCCATCTCCATATTATCCAGTCTTGCTGAGGAGCTGGAGCGTTTATGCTAGAGAAGAGCAGACTTGAAAAGAAGAAGATTCTTCTTGGAAAGATATCCCCAAAAATCTAGTCCAAAAAAGAAGCTCCAGGATGCCACTCTTTGGGTCATGCTAAGGACCACAGCTGTCCAGCAATGGATGACTCCAGGAAGATGGTGGGAATGGCCACTCCACGACTGCATGACCCCCTAGCAGGGATATTGTCTGGGGCTTTCTGTATTATGCAGGGCCTGGGTTGTGGTGACCTTGAAGTTGTCCTTTCAATAGTGAGAACCTTTCCAGGCAGCTGGAATTTCCTCCAGTTGAA
>NW_007768413.1:0-497 GCF_000696425.1 Galeopterus variegatus | reverse complement strand
AGGGGGGCCAGGAGGCTCTTATTGATGGTGACCTGGTGGATGCCACCGGGTGGGCACACAGCTGGACACACAGGTCCCAGGGCCATACCGCCAAACATACTGCCCGCAAAGCCACTGACCCGGCTCCCTCCATACCCAGAGCCATGCCTGAAACTGTAACCTCCAGCCCGAACGCCGCTACCAGCCACGTTGAAGGAAATACGCCGATCCCCCCCAAGACTGTAGAGGCTCCGACTGCCAAAGCCAGCCCCAGCCCGTTTGCCAGCTGTGCAGTAAGAAGCTACACTGCCCACAGCCCTCCTGGGCACCACTGCTGAATGTACACTGAAGTTGCCCTTGTCACCCCCAGACTTGATGTTCAGTTGCTGACTCATGGTGTAGAGATGGAGCTGACAGAGCTGGAGAGAAGCAGTCACCACAGATAAAGGACACACTGATGGGGCACCCAGTGTGCTGCCTCCTTTTATCCCTGTTGAGCCCGGGATGCCTGAAAAGGG
>NW_007768412.1:5880-6109 GCF_000696425.1 Galeopterus variegatus | reverse complement strand
CGAGAGCCCTGTAGCAGCCTTCCTAGTTGTGCCCCTGCCTCCAGTCTCTCCCTCTCCAATCTGTCTCCTATCAAAAAGGTCATTCTCATGTACTCACTTTTATGTGGGAGCTAAGAGAGAAAGAAGGAAGGAAAGACCACAGTAGTGAGTTGGTCTTGCAGAGGGAGAGAACATTCTATGGGCTACAAAGTGGAATGGGGGGTAAAGGGGGAGTGGGAGGGAGGTTGGG
>NW_007768412.1:0-384 GCF_000696425.1 Galeopterus variegatus | reverse complement strand
CCCTATGAAGAGGGGCATATAAGCTCTGTACCCCAAGGGAAAATTGAAAAATTACCCTCTTGCAATTCCTCCATGCATTGCCCCCTCCCAGTACTCTAAAATAATAAAATTTGTTATGCCTTTTCTTCATATTAATCTGTGTTTATCAGCTGATTTTTCAGGGAAACTTCACCTGTGACCTAGAAACAGAGAGACAGGAGACAGGGGAAGTAGGCAGAGTCCTTCTTAGGAAGCGTACTTCTCAGGAAGTAGATGAATTTAGAGGGAGAGCATCCTCTGTGTCTGCAGCACATGCCCGTGTTTGGGCTATTCCCACTCCCTATCGAGAGCCCTGTAGCAGCCTTCCTAGTTGTGCCCCTGCCTCCAGTCTCTCCCTCTCCAATC
>NW_007768411.1:5560-6109 GCF_000696425.1 Galeopterus variegatus | reverse complement strand
AAAAAAAAAAAAAAAAAAAAAAAAAGGAAAAACAACAATAAGATTATAGAAATCTTGAAATGTACAGTTAAGAAAATTGACCTAAAGGACTATACATTCTTCACAAGCACACGTAAAACATTTTAAAGAATTATCTGTATTCTGGGCCATAAAGCAAGACTTAAGGATTGGATTAATAAGATGTCTTTGATCACAGTGTAATTAAAGCCAAAAATCAATTATAAAAGAACTAGAAAAATTCTCACTTGTTTCTAATCTAAGAAATAACCTTCTGAATACCTCTGGGTCAAATTTCAAAAAATCATAATAAAAATTAGAAAATATTTTGAAATGAATTATAAAAAGTGCTACGTATCAAAACATGTAGAATACTGCCAAAGCAGTGCTAGAGGGAATTTTTTAAGTCTTAAATGCATGCATTAGAAAAAAAGAAAGTCTCAAAATAAATAAACTTAGCATCCATCTAAAGAACTTAAAAAAAATCAAATTAAAACTAAAGTCAGTAGAAAGAAGGAAATAATAAAGAAGCAAAAACTAACGAAATAGAAA
>NW_007768411.1:0-233 GCF_000696425.1 Galeopterus variegatus | reverse complement strand
GCCACTTATCTCATTTATTGTCACATCTTTTATTGTTAGCAATTTCTCAGCACTTTTTGGGCAAAAGTAGATAATCAATTGATTTAGTACATAAAAAAATTTAAAAAGCACTTTATATGTGTGTGTGCTTATTTTAAAGTTGATAATAAGACCTGAAACAGCAGTGAGGTTGCCTAAGACTGATCATTTCAAGAAGCAATTAATAAGTAGCTTTCTGAGACTCAGTGAAGATG
>NW_007768410.1:5635-6109 GCF_000696425.1 Galeopterus variegatus | reverse complement strand
AAGTACGCTCTAGGATGTTTGCACAACAATGAAATCACCCAACAGCACATTTCTCAGAAAGCGTCCCCATCATTAAGTGACACATGACTGTACCAGGCCATTGCTCCCAGAGGAGAACAGGACTAGTTTCCTGAGAGGCTCTGGTCACAACATTTTCATCAACCAATCAGTACATAACCTTGTTTTGTGTGTATTTCTGTTTAATGACACCTTATTTAATATATATTGCAGATTCATTCACACTGAGCTTGCAGCCGGCAGCACAAAAACTCACACCTGCTCGAAGATTCTCTAACGCAAGCATTTTCTCCCTGAGGCATGTGGCAGCGCTCTCGTGCTCAGGAACACTGAACAGTGCTGTAGCACCACGCCTGGGGATATATTAAACAGCGAGATCACCAATAAAAAGCACAAAAATTTGCACTGAATAGACCACAAAAAGGACACTTGTTTATAGCGTAAGAGCAGCGTGTC
>NW_007768410.1:0-217 GCF_000696425.1 Galeopterus variegatus | reverse complement strand
TACTGTACCTTTTCTATGTTTAGGTATGTTTGGATACACAAATACCACTGTGTTACAATCGGCTACAGAATTCAGTGGAGTAAAATGCTGCACAGGTCTGTAGCCCAGGAGCCGTGGGCTACACCGTGTAGCCTGGGTGTGTAGTAGTCTGTCCCGTCTAGGTGTGTGTAAGTACGCTCTAGGATGTTTGCACAACAATGAAATCACCCAACAGCAC
>NW_007768409.1:5808-6109 GCF_000696425.1 Galeopterus variegatus | reverse complement strand
AGGCAACAAGAACATACTTTGGGGAAAAGACAGCCTCTTCAATAAATGGTGCTGAGAAAACTGGACATCCATATGAGAAAAATGAAACTAGATCTGTATTTCTTGCCATATACCAAAATCAACTCAAAATGGATTAAAGACCTAAACATAAGACCTGAAACTATGTAACTCCTAAAGGAAAACCTTGGGAAAACACTTGAGGATGAAGAACTGGGTAAAGACTTTATGAATAAGATACCCAAAGCACAGGCAACAAAAGAAAAAATAAACAAATGGGACTATATCAAACTAAAAAGTTTCT
>NW_007768409.1:0-533 GCF_000696425.1 Galeopterus variegatus | reverse complement strand
CACCTGGAGCAAGTAATTTCTTTAGGTCTCTGGTTCTTCATATGTCACATGGAACAAACAGGTGAAATTTGATGGTGTAAACAGTGTGACTCTTCCAGGGCCTTGCACAAATATATAAAGGGCAAAGAACTGAATAGTAAAGAAAAATAATCTTTTTTCTTTCTTGGGCAAAGTGCACATTATGTTATAGCCACTTAAGAAGCAACCAAAAAAAGTCCAGGCATGGAGATGACATTCAGCCAACCATGCTGTGATGGAGCTAACTCAAACCCCATTGCCAAAATCCCAGATATTCTCGAAAGCACTCAGTTTTTCAGCAAACATCCTTTCAGGCTCTCAGCTAGCACAAAGGTCAAAATCAATGACAACCTTTCACACTGGGATGCACGGTAGCTCCTCTTTTTGTTCAAATTCTTCCTAAAGCTGTTTTCCAAATGTGATAGTCAAAAGATGAACCATTACCAAGTAGAACCACCCTCCCCAGTTCACAAATCTGCTCCAGTGCACCCAACTGCCCCAAGCTTTATTTTTAA
>NW_007768408.1:5810-6109 GCF_000696425.1 Galeopterus variegatus | reverse complement strand
GGATATGAACCCTTGACCTTGGTGTTACAACACTGCACTCTAACCAACTGAGCTAACCAGAAGTTTTGAAAGGTGAATAAAGTTGATAAAACTCTAATCAGAATGTTGAGAATAAAAAGACAGAGTGGCCACAAATTACCAGGATCAGGAAGGAGAGAAGTGATACTGCTACATACTGTACAGATATTAAAAGGATTTTAAGATAATATTATGAACCACTTTATGCTTACAAATTAAACAATTTAGATGCATTCATTGAAAGCTACAGCTGCTAAACTCACAAGAAAAATTAGATAACC
>NW_007768408.1:0-262 GCF_000696425.1 Galeopterus variegatus | reverse complement strand
TTATCAGAGACACCAACAGTCTATATAGCAACCTTGTATGAATTATAATTAGAAGACTCCTGTTTGTGAACAAATGAGAAAAGGATGTTCCTTGCTTCAGGTTATACAGCCCTCTAATAGTGTGCATGGATTAAAAAGTTTAGTGTACATTAGATTTCAGCCTCTTATTCCCAGGGATGGGCTTCTCCGTGCAGTGCACAAGTGGTGCAGCCCAATAGGAAGCCCTGGTGATAGCCGCCAGTGTGTATTCTCATGATAATCT
>NW_007768407.1:5656-6109 GCF_000696425.1 Galeopterus variegatus | reverse complement strand
CAAGCGGCGCACTGTAGCAGTGCGCCACCGGGCCGGCCCCAAGAATTTAAAATATATATATTTCTGACTACATTTGTAAATGTCTTATGACATTTTTGAATTAACTTAAATCTTATTGAAATACTGCTCAGAGTAGTTTCTACTAAATTATTTGAACTTTGAGAACTTTCAAAACCTACACATGAATGGTAGTTTATTTCTATCTAGTCCAACAGGATTTGAATATGACAAAATCTGGTCTATTTCTAGTGCACGGAACTCTGAATTACCTCCAGAATAATAAATATAAATTTTGAGCAACTTAACCAAGGGAAAAAAAAAATAAGAAAGAAAGAAAATGTCAGGACCAATCCATTTATTAGTGAATTCCTCTGCAATGAAGAATTGATTGAGTTGTTTTATAAAGGTATTTTACACTCTGAGATTTTCACTCGTTTGCTTTGTGATTTTTTG
>NW_007768407.1:0-244 GCF_000696425.1 Galeopterus variegatus | reverse complement strand
CAAGTTTTCAGGTTGTTTGAGATACACAAATAAAAAAACTAATTTTTAAGCTCTAGTATCTCCAATTTGGCAAAATGGAAAGTCAAATAAAAAAAGAATGGTAATATAGAGGGAAAAGGGATATGATCTGAAGAGCCAGAAGATGCAAAAAATCCCCCAACAGACCAACCAAACAAAAACACAGAAGTAGGAAAGTTGAGAGGAAATTCTAGTCCCTGAGAAAGGTTTAAGAGGTGGTCCTCGG
>NW_007768406.1:5906-6109 GCF_000696425.1 Galeopterus variegatus | reverse complement strand
TAACTTCACTTTTACATTCAAATATTTAATCTCCTGTTTTTTTATTTTACTTATTTTTTAAATTGACAGGTAAAAGTTGTATATATTTATGGTGTTCAACCTGGTATATATACGTGTGCATATGTACACATTGCAGAAAGCGTAGATCGAGCTAATACAGATATGCATTACCTCACACACTGATTTTCTGTGGTGAGAACACA
>NW_007768406.1:0-435 GCF_000696425.1 Galeopterus variegatus | reverse complement strand
CACAGCAGGGCTGCCCTTCTTCTCCCTGGAGGAACACTTCCCTCCATCGCACATTGTCCTTTGAAGCTGGACATAGTAGATTTTATATCTTCTAGTGTTAACTATGACTGAGGAGAAGTCTGAGGCCAGCCTGATAGTTTCTCCGTTGTAGGAGACTTGATCTTTTTGCCCCAAAGTATTCCTTCCTTATCTTTGAAGTCCAATAACATTACCAGGATATATTTTGGTGTTGACAGTCTGGGAAAATTTTTTCTTGGGGTATATATAGTGTGCCCTTTTTTCCCCAGATTTAAAAAAAATCGTCATATTGTAATTGTACGTACTTGTGGGGTACAATCTGATGTTTTGATACTAGCTGTTATGTAGTGCCCTAAACTTCACTGTTAACCATAGTCACCCTACCGTGCAATAGAACACCAGAACTTATTCCGCCTA
>NW_007768405.1:5860-6109 GCF_000696425.1 Galeopterus variegatus | reverse complement strand
TATATTCATTCAGTTATGTCTCTAACATTTATTTTTATTCTTTTAACTTGAAATACCCTTTAAATACCTTTAAGCCAGACAAATTTTTATTTTAAGAAAAACCACACTACATCTTCATGCCTTTTATACCCCTTACCAAAGACATATTCTACTTTCCTTAAACATTTTGTATATAAAGTTTTCTTGTACTTAGCAGTTTGAATTATGTATATCAACTATAATCAATTCTTAGTAACCCTAATTTCCAGT
>NW_007768405.1:0-322 GCF_000696425.1 Galeopterus variegatus | reverse complement strand
AAAATGACTCACATGTACAAAAGCACTAGACAGGGTCAACTCAAAAGCCTCTAACAGCCCAGTGAATGGTCTACTGCCCAGTATACTTCATTTCTTTACAAGCATTCAATAGTTTAGTCCCTGGCCCACATTTATGTTTATTTTTACATTTGCTATTAATACCTCAAACTTAATTAGGTTCATAAAAGTATAAAGGCCAAAAAGCATTCTTTATAAATTGTCTACAACTATCCCAACACATCACTAGTTTGAACCATGCTGCTCAGTATCTCCACTCCACCTTCAAAACAAACAAGGGGTGAGCTCCAAATAAATTGCACGT
>NW_007768404.1:5870-6109 GCF_000696425.1 Galeopterus variegatus | reverse complement strand
GGTTTGACCTGTCATCACCACCAGCCCCCCCCCAACCCCCACAAATAATAATATGTTGAAGGCCTATCCTTGGTACCTCAGAATATGACCTTATTTTGAAATAACATCATTATAGATATAGTTAGTTTCATTAGAATGAGGTCTTAATGTTATAGAGGGGACCCCTAATCCAATGTAGCTGCTGTGTTTATAGAAAGGGGACATTTGTACATAGAGAAGCACAGGGAAGAGGCTGTGTG
>NW_007768404.1:0-508 GCF_000696425.1 Galeopterus variegatus | reverse complement strand
GACAAAGATGCAGAACAAGAGACACAACTCTGAAAATTTACCCTAGAAAATCATCTTTGGAGGACACTCTCGAAAATCCATGCTATAACATGAACTCGATGATGTACAGGCATTTATTTGTAAGGACTCCAGTGCATGTGCGGCTTTGTAATATTTTCCATGAATCTGGACAGCTTCACAATGACTCTAACCCCTGCTAACAGGCAGGGGTTTTATGCCATTGTAAGATATCACAATGTCAAATGATGTCTATAATTACCATCTGGGACAGAGCAAATTGCTCATGGTGGGAATGGACAGTTAGACTGTAACAGACTAGAAAATTATGTGAGTAGTCTGGTGTAAACAGGGGAGAAGTCTAAGATAGAAACAGTACCTCTAGCAACTATCTTTTCTGTGATTTTTCCATAAGCCTTAATGGTGTCTGTGCCCTTTAGTCTTTGTTATGGTTTGACCTGTCATCACCACCAGCCCCCCCCCAACCCCCACAAATAATAATATGTTGAAG
>NW_007768403.1:5876-6109 GCF_000696425.1 Galeopterus variegatus | reverse complement strand
AACTGCCATATGATCCAGCAATCCCACTGCTGGGTATATACCCAAAGGAATGGAAATCATCTTGTCAGAGGAATACCCGCACTCCCATGTTTATAGCAGCTCTATTCACAATAGCCAAGATATGGAACCAACCTAAATGTCCATTGACAGATGATTGGATAAAGAAAATGTAGTATATATACACAATGGAATACTACTCAGCTGTAAAAAAGAATGAAATTCTGCCATTTGCA
>NW_007768403.1:0-311 GCF_000696425.1 Galeopterus variegatus | reverse complement strand
ATTAAAAAATGGGCAAAGGAACTGAATAGACATTTCTCAAAAGAAGACATACAAATGGCCACTGGTAAAGGAAAAATGTTCAACATCACTAATCATCAGAGAAATGCAAATCAAAATAACATTGAGGTATCATCTCACCCCAGTTAGACTGGCTATTATCAAAAAGACAGAAAATAAAAAATACTGGTGAGAATGCAGAGAAAGAGGAACCCTTCTATACTGTTGGAGGGATTGTAAATTACGGCAGTCATTATGGAAAACAGTGTGGAGGTTCCTCAAACAACTACAGATAGAACTGCCATATGATCCAG
>NW_007768402.1:5626-6109 GCF_000696425.1 Galeopterus variegatus | reverse complement strand
GTTACTTACAGTTATTTGCATAATTTTTTTTCCCTCTGCACACGAAATTCTAATGTTTTTTCCTAAGTTTTTTTTTTTTTTTCCTCTGCAGGCTACAGAAAAGATTGTGTAACTTATTTACCTTTGTAGGTACACACAGTAGGTTTCCAGATATGTGTCATATGTGTCTGTGGATGTAAACGAATACAATCCAAGATCATAATGGCCATGATAAAGAGTAGCTTCAAGATGTTTTACTACCCCAGATAGATATTCAATGTAAATAAAAATAGTGTCCTTATGTTACACAGAGAGCTTCAAGAAAAGGGTCCTAACATACACTTCTGCCTGGATTGTGGTACTTAACACACCCCCCCCACCACACACAAAAATTCAGTTGCTATCACTTATGTAGGCTCTACTTGTACAAAGTTTTCTTTACAAGGCCATTGCAATATAGTCCTGCAACTTTTCTGGTAAGAATAAACACTTTTTTGTCCATTT
>NW_007768402.1:0-431 GCF_000696425.1 Galeopterus variegatus | reverse complement strand
CACGTAAATTTCAGTAGCTCTCTTTGCTGCAATATACAGAAGAGTTGGCTAAAAATGATGACATCTCAAGCAAGAAGTGCTAAGAAATAGAGAGGCTAAGAAAGAAGAGAAGATGAGAGAAAACCAGAGAGTGAGAAGTCATAACGCTTTCTCAGAGCTACCTACCTCCTACTAGACTTCTTGCTGTTCCTCCCATGGAGGGAACTCTGTTACACCCTCATGTATTTGGTCATGCTCTGCCCAGCAGTTAACAGTAACACACAGTTTTTCATCCTTTAAGTCCTAGCTTTTCTCTTTTGGATGATCCTTTTGACAGAATCCCTCCTACTCAGAAAATATTACTCCCTTTTATGCTCTCTTATTCTATTTAGTTACTTACAGTTATTTGCATAATTTTTTTTCCCTCTGCACACGAAATTCTAATGTTTTTT
>NW_007768401.1:5834-6109 GCF_000696425.1 Galeopterus variegatus | reverse complement strand
AAAAAAAAATAAAAGCAATTCTGCCATTCGCAGAAACATGGATGAGCTTGGAAAAATTATAAGTGAAATAAGCCAGGCACAGAGGGGAAAATATCACATGTCCACACTCATTAGTGGGAGCTAAGAGAAAAGAAGTAAGGAAAGAAAGACCACAGTTGTGTGCTGGACTTTCAGAGGGAGAGAATGGACCTAGGGTTGCTGGGGTGGGGGAGAGGAGAGGGGTTTGGTGAGAAGTTAGGTGAGGGGCACAGGGAATAACTGCAATTTGAGGTGGT
>NW_007768401.1:0-270 GCF_000696425.1 Galeopterus variegatus | reverse complement strand
TAAATTAGTACAACCACTATGGAAAACAGTATGGTGGTTTCTCAAACAACTACAGGTAGATATTCCATACGATCCAGCAATCCCACTTCTGGATATATACTCAAATGGGAATCATCACATAGAAGGGATACATGTGCCCCCTTGTTCATCTCAGCTGTATTTATAATAGCCAAAATATGGAACCACCCTTAATATCCATCAACAGACAATTGGATAAGGAAAACGTGGTATATATACACTATGGAATACTACTCAGCCATTAAAAAAAAA
>NW_007768400.1:5189-6109 GCF_000696425.1 Galeopterus variegatus | reverse complement strand
GTGAGCCACGGGCTGGCCCTATAATACCCTATTTTTAGGAAGCTGTCAGCAGGGGAGGTAAGGCTGGGTAGAGTACATTATAAGCAATGCTGTGGCTGCCAATCTCAGATGGCTAGGAAGAAATCAAAGCTAAAAGAATTCATCCACATAACCCTCTGTCATAAGGAATTTTACTTGTAATGGAAATTTTCTACAAGCCTGGAAAATTCCCTAGCCTCTCTTTCACATAAATGTCTTATAATATATGACACAAGAGGAACACTACTCATTCAAAGATGAGTAAAGAAAAAAAAAAAAAAGAAGCCATCAGATAAACCTCACCAATGGAATAGAATATATAGCTCAAAAATAAATTCTTGCATATATTATCAAATCATTTTTGACAAGTGTTCCCAGACCATTCAATGGAAAAAGAATAGTCTTTTTACAAAACGGTGTTAGAAAAACTGTAATCCACATCAAAAAAAAATGAATTTGGACCCTTATCTTACACCATATAAAAAAATTAACTCAAAATAGATCAAAGACCTAATTGTAAGAGTTAAAACTCTTAGAAGAAAACAGAGTGAAAGTTTCATAACATTGGATTTGACAATGATTTCCTGGATATGACACCAAAAGCCCAGATGACAAACAATAAAATAGGTAAGTGGGACTATATAAAAATTAAAAACTTTTGAGGGCTGTTCTGGGTTTGTGGTGTGGATATGCGGCCTTGCCCGTTCCAGTCATCTTACAGAGGCTGCTGCCACCTCCACGGTGCTGACGAGATTCTGTGGTTGGATTCTGTGTCCTTCAAGCTGTGCTGCCAAAGTGCTATTTGCATTTCCAAGAGCAACAAAAAATGAATAAGTCTTTGCAACAGTGATAAGAAGGGACCGAGTGAGCAGCAGCCCGCCGAGCCGTGCCGCGGGACCGAG
>NW_007768400.1:0-1402 GCF_000696425.1 Galeopterus variegatus | reverse complement strand
TTTTGGTGATGGGACACAATAACTAACTACATTGTATATTGACAAAATAAAAAGAAAAGAAGAAGAAGAATCATCAGAGAGAAGATGGAGGAAGGTGGTCATGAGCCAAGTAATGCAGGCAGCTACTAAATGCTGGAAAAGGCAGGAAAATGGGGTACCCTCTAGAGACTCCAGAAAGGAACACAACTCTGCTAACACATTGATTTTCTTCCAATGAAACCTGCCTCAGACTTCTGACCTCCAGAACTGTAAGATAATAAAAACATGCTGTTTTAAGCCACTAAATGTGTGGTAATGTGTTACAACAATAATCAAAAACTAATACAACCATGTGCACGTTTTGTATTACATTGAGAGAAATACGTGTGTTTTTATTGTTTAAAAAAAAAAAACAAATAAAGGTCACAGAAAAGAATGTGAAAAGCATTTGAGCCAGGATAGTTAGAGGTGGGAATTCCACATGACAGTTCTAGATTGAAAAATAAAATCTGAGAAATACACATAACACTAAAACAGATCTTAGAGCGCCCTAAGTTTGACTGTTAAGAGCAATGACTGCTAATTCACTCATTTCTGCATTCTGTGTGTTGTCGTTCATGCAGATCATGAGTTCTCCCAGAAATGCAGGAGTCTTTACTTAGAATTCACCATAAAGAAATTGTTTGGGGGCCAGCCTGGTGGCGCACTGCTACAGTGCGCCACTTGGGAGCGCGGCAGCGTTCCCGCCGAGGGTTTGGATCCCACATACAGACCGGCCGCTCACTGGCTGAGCAAGGTGCGGGCGCAACGCGGAGGGTTGCGATCCCGTTGCCGGTCCCGGTCCGGTACGGGCACAACACTGAGGGTTGCGATCCGCTGCCGGTCACGAAAAAAGACAAAAAGGAAAAAAAAAAAAAAGAAATTGTTTGGTATTCTGATATTATCCATTCTCCTCACATTTCTTGCTCATGAAAGTCAACATTTTATGATTGTTATTTCAACTAGCTAAGGTTCTTGTTTCTCAAATTCATTGCTGGAAACTAGAAGACTAGTTTCTTCTCCTTCAGGAAATTACCCAAAAACAACTTTGAGAATAAGAAACAGAAAGTTAAGCTCTACTTTTAATAAAATTCAGAGACTTTCATAACACCAAAACAAAATACATGAGGATGGGCTGCCAAATGCACTGAATGTCAAATAAAGGTGTGGGAAGACAACCAGAGAAGAATTTAGCTAAAGATCTCAACACCATCAGATCTCCAGGGCTGGCAGGACAACCTGAGTGAGTGTGTAGGCTAGATCAAGGAGGAACAGGGTAGGTAGTGACAAACCAGGAATTACTCATAATACCCTTTAAGAAAAAAAGATGACTGGTAAGGGGATCTTAACCCTTGACTTGGTGTTGTCAGCCCCATGCTCTCCC
>NW_007768399.1:5687-6110 GCF_000696425.1 Galeopterus variegatus | reverse complement strand
GGGTTGCGATCCCGTTGCCGGTCAGTAAAAAAGACAAAAAGGAAAAAAAAAAAAAGAAAAGTCACTCCTGGAGTCATTGGCCAAAGTGTTATGTGGGTTGGAGGAAAGTGAGGGCTTCTCCAGCTGGATAAAGAAATATTTGATCTGGACCTTAAAGGACGGATAGAATGTTCACATTCAGAGAAGGAAAATGGAAGGGCGGGTATTAAGGAAACCATTCCCGGTAGTGGGAACAGCGTGAGCAAAAAGGTCAGTAGGCAGAACACTAAGAGCTGCTGTGAGGAGTGTGCGGTTCTGTCTGACTAGAGCACAGGATGCCCTGGAGGGGAGAAGGGAGCTATCAAGGAAAGCCTTGAGTGCCATCCTAGGCAGACAGTTTATTCTGTAAGTGCTGGGTGCCATGACAGGCTTTTGATCAGGAGA
>NW_007768399.1:0-219 GCF_000696425.1 Galeopterus variegatus | reverse complement strand
GAGCTGGAATTTGAATCCAGGTCTGTCTGGCTCTAATACCCGCACTTTTCTCCCCATGTCCGTTCTCACTCATGCTTTATGTGAGAGTGGCCTCCTGTGTCCAGGAGACTGGGAGTAGGGAGAGTGCACATGGGGGATGGTACCCAGAGAAGAACCTGGAAAGTGAGGTCAGAGCCAACCTGGGAAGGGCTTTGTAGGCCAGCTTGAAAGTCTGGTTTT
>NW_007768398.1:5105-6110 GCF_000696425.1 Galeopterus variegatus | reverse complement strand
TTTTAGTATTAAAACTCATTTTACTCAAAAATTAATTAGAAATAAAGAGGTATCTGCAAACTACGCAAATTTGCCTTTAATTTAGGAAGTCTTGTGAACTTCTACAGGTGCTCCCAAAGAACAGCACCGGCTAAAACCAGAATTTCTGTCAAGAACACTCTGTCATCCTGAATTGACCATGTGATATTAAACTATAAACCTGACCTAGAGACTCACTGGTCGCCATCACTTGGGCCCAGAAGTTGTGTATGGCAGCAGCACATACACAACTGTGGATTAAAATTGTGAGTCACCTTTAGAGAGCATTTTCTGGGAAGACATTGTTTTATAAAAGTTGAAAGGCTAGTTGCTATGGCCTAAGCCTTTCTCTACCTCGTTTGAACATTATCAGTAATCTAGCTAAGAAAAGAGCAAGTCTATGTCATGAAAGACTGAACCACAGACATAGTACTAAGGTAGAAATAAACACTGACCTAATACTGAATTCATTAACAAGAAATTTATCAATCGCAAATACCTGTAAGGTTTAATCAGGTCACAAAAGCTTGTAAGGGACCTGGTAAAGGGAAGGAAGGGCAATTCTGAAACAGAGTTTAACCTTCAGTTCACACCTGAGAGATTATTCCACTCCATGAGTGTCCCTCTAATCACTGTTTAAAGAATTTTAAATCTTAAAATCATGAAAGCAAAATTTAGGTAAATAGCCAATTCAAAGACCATAAAATCTTTAATAAAATGTATCTCATTCGGGTATTTTCACTGCTGTCCCCAATGGCTATGTTCCTAGCAGATTCCCTTTCAATGAAAAACTATTGCACAGAATTCAGTGATTAAGACAAATCAGGAACTTAAAAAAGAAAATCACTACTGCTGCTTTTTCACTGACAAGAAAAAGGAAGCACAGAAGAAAAGTAGGGCTACCTCCTGACGGAAGTGTCTGCCTACCTGGAACTGAGCAATTCTCAACAATCTGTCTTGCGTGGGGAAAAAACAGATTCGGGACAA
>NW_007768398.1:0-217 GCF_000696425.1 Galeopterus variegatus | reverse complement strand
AATCAGAAAACAGGCTACAGAAACAACCAGAAGAAAATGAATCAAAACCATACAGCAATGTATGTTTTATAAACGTGTACATATATATAACAGAACATTTTAAGGCTTGTCATTTCTTTTACTTAGTACCTCTCTAAGAGCCACAAATGTGGTACATTTTAGTATTAAAACTCATTTTACTCAAAAATTAATTAGAAATAAAGAGGTATCTGCAAAC
>NW_007768397.1:5877-6110 GCF_000696425.1 Galeopterus variegatus | reverse complement strand
CTGGAACCCCCTAGTTTTTGGTTTAAAGTCTATTTTATCTGATATAAGAATAGTTACTCCTCCTCATTTTTGATCTCCGTTTGCATGGTATGTCTTTTTCCATCCCTTCACTCTTCATCTGTGTGTGTCTTTACAGATGAGCTAAGTCTCTTGTAGACAGCATACAGTTGGGTCTAACTTTTTTTTTTTTTCCTTTTTGTCTTTTTTCGTGTCCGGCAACGGACCGCAACCCT
>NW_007768397.1:0-390 GCF_000696425.1 Galeopterus variegatus | reverse complement strand
GGTCTTGCTGTCCTGGGGGCCACCAAGGCCCTCTTCTCCCCTGCCACCTCCAAGCAACTCATTCAAAGGGCATAGCTGCAGCTTCTGCCAGCTCCTGCTCCATGTGCTCAGCAGTTCCAGCCTTAAAGCAGCCATGTCTCGAAGTGCTCCGAGTAGTCTTTTCTTTCTCTCATTGAGGCTTCTGTCCCTTCATGAACTCCATAGGTCTCTCCTCCTCTTATCCTGAGCTCCAGCAGTCCCAGCTTGGCTTTTGTTACATTTTTATAGTTGCAAATTGGTTGATTTGTGGAAGATAGTGATGCTGGGGATCATCTATTCCACCATCTTGACTGGAACCCCCTAGTTTTTGGTTTAAAGTCTATTTTATCTGATATAAGAATAGTTACTCCT
>NW_007768396.1:5348-6110 GCF_000696425.1 Galeopterus variegatus | reverse complement strand
ATCTGGCATTACTTCTCTCTTCCCATTTCATTTTTTGTCTCTCTCTGACCAGGAAAATGATGGTATAGAATAACATGTGACTGTCTAAAGATGCATCTTCACTGTTCATAATTTCACACTCTTGAGGGTTCTATTTCACACTTAAAAAATTTTTAAAAAGTACTGTCTCTGCAATGTTACTATTTACTTGTGCAATGGAATAAAAGTTACTGTGCAGAATAAATAAGTTGAGATCCTCTTGTATGCTGAGCTTGCAAAATTAAATTCTTTAGCATATATACTGTCTTATCTCCATCAACTATTAAAAATGAACTTGCTATAAAACTATCAAGTATTAGAAAACTCAAGTGCTAGAGAACTACGGATCTTCTGCTGTTATGTGCCATTATTACAAACGTTTCCATTCAAGCTAGTGATATTCAATTAGCTAATATGTAAATCTAATTCAATTTTATTAAGGTATAACCAATTCAATATAATTGCAACTTTTTATTTATTGTCAAAAAGATCATTACATGGTAAAATATATATTTTACTACATTATGAGGTTTATTCTGGAAGTAATAATAATACAATTTCTTTCTGAGCAAATACATAATACAGATACACTAGCCAATAAATTGTATTTTCATATGTGTGACTGTGTTTTCACAATGCCCTTTGTGTAGTTTTATATATTTATTATCAATATTATTAGATCGAAATATATTTTTTAATTTTTTCCTGTATACAGTTCCTCATCTTTCTTCTCATAATACACCC
>NW_007768396.1:0-312 GCF_000696425.1 Galeopterus variegatus | reverse complement strand
AATTACAACTATGCATAATAAAAATAGTAAGACTTACTGCCAAAATACTACTAAGCATTTTTGAAATTACCAAATTTGCCAAATAATAATACTTTATGCAATATATATACTATTAGATATGTGCCAAAGTTAGCTTGGTTTTGTTATTCCTGGATGCAATTTTTGTTACTTGTTATCTCTATTAAATGTAGAGAACAGTAACATATATGAGATTTAAATGAATACCTAAGAAATACTTCCTTTTTCTGATAATCTGGCATTACTTCTCTCTTCCCATTTCATTTTTTGTCTCTCTCTGACCAGGAAAATGAT
>NW_007768395.1:5710-6110 GCF_000696425.1 Galeopterus variegatus | reverse complement strand
CATCCGATCCACAGCAGAAAGTGTTCACTATTCATCTGAAATTCCAGTTCAAGTGGTCAACGGTCCCGTATTTTGTCTGGCAACCCTACCCGACTTTTACAACAAATATTTAAACAAATGACAAAATAATTTCAGATGATAGTGCAAAAACAGGGTGATGGGGCCGGCCCATGGCTCACTTAGAAGAGTGTGGTGCTGATAACACCAAGGTGGCCATGGGTTCGGATCCCTATATAGGGAAGGCCAGTTAGCTCACTTGGGAGAGCGTGATGCTGACAACCTCAAGTCAAGGGTTAAGATCCCTTTATGGTCATCTTTTTAAAACAACAACAACAACAAAAAAAAAACAGGGTGATGTACCTTCGTGACCTTGGATTGGACAATGGTTTCTTAGATAACA
>NW_007768395.1:0-458 GCF_000696425.1 Galeopterus variegatus | reverse complement strand
AACTCTAATTCCAGTGCACATGTTTGGGCAGATCCTTTCGCAGCTCCGCTGGTGACCAGAGGCCACACTCCTGTGACAGATGGGGGAGTTTGGGAGTTTGGGCTGGCAGGGGATCAGAGGACAGAGTGTTGTGTCATGCACGATCCAAGGTGGCACATGCCGAGCAGAGCAGAGTCACTCTGTTCACTCTCTGCTCTGAGCTTCGAGGAGTCCAGGAGTCCGGGGTGCACTCGACAGAGGCGGTGGGAGGAAAAACATGGGGCCTGGGAGCTGAGTTCCAGTCGAGGCTGGCTCTGCCCAGCACATCAGGTTTCCATCTCCAATGCCATCTGCCCTGTCACTCCTCCAGGAGAGGTGACAGGGAGAGGGCAGAGAGGCTGCTCCCTCCGCAGGACCAGGGAGTGAGCTGGGAGAAGGGACAGTTTCCCTGAGAAGTTCTGGAAAGGTCTCCTTTCCAC
>NW_007768394.1:5702-6110 GCF_000696425.1 Galeopterus variegatus | reverse complement strand
TTTTTTGTCTTTAAGTTGGAAAAATCACACAGGATGAAATACAATGAGCCACATCATAATGTCTACTGAGTGCCAACTCTGTGCCAGGGCTTGTGGCAGTGTGTTACACCCGTAATTTTGTGAAATAACCACAGTAACCTGGAGGGTATTTGCAAGTCTTTAAATTACCCCCTGCATCTTCTTCATTGAAGCCTAAGAGATGACAAAAGTCATTTGACCCTTCTGGAGTCAGGCTGTCCCACATAACCCTTAATCGTACCAATCTATGTTTGTGAGCTCCAAAATTGTTACTAATTTGAAACATTCTTTTGCTGTATTGAGACACACAATCAATCCTCATTATTCACAGATTCTGTATTTATTAGTTCCCTTACATGCTGAAATTTATTAGTAGCCCCCAAATCAGTA
>NW_007768394.1:0-469 GCF_000696425.1 Galeopterus variegatus | reverse complement strand
CAGAAGGACCAGATCCTCAACACAGGGCTCCTGGATTCAATACCTGGCATTGTTTGCTATGTGATAATTAAGTACTCAGCTCTCTAGTCTATAATGAGCTTCCTGCAGAGGTTTCATGTGAACAAAATGTAATAAGACACATATTAAAATATTTTGTAAATGCCTACAAAGTTTTATAAAAATGAAAGATATTTCACTAAACCAATTTTCCAATCTTTATTGAGACTTTAGGCCTATCACATTACATGTTCCTTTCATTACATTTAGTAGTAAAAGGATAAAATATTTTATCGTGATCAAACATCATGAAAATTTTTTTTAAAAAAGATGGAATGGCCATGGGATTCTTAAAAATTAGACTTAGTTCTCACCAATTTTAATGGAACACGTTTAGGTCTTGATTACTCAGACAGAATGCCCACATTATAATGCTAACACCAGCAACAGATGTATTAAGATACTATTTTTT
>NW_007768393.1:5723-6110 GCF_000696425.1 Galeopterus variegatus | reverse complement strand
TATATATAACATTATTTGTTATTTTATTATATACAAGGGTACTTCAAAAAGTTTGTAGAAAAACAGAATTAAAAGATAATATGAATCTTTCCATGGAATTTTTGAACTACCCTCATATATTACATATGACATATATAGAGATTACATGTAACAATGCATATATTTTCTACATAACATAATCAGTTATTACATAATTACTATTAAAATAATTTTGTCATATATAGGAGGAACGTGTTTATGTGCTTCAAATGTCAAATGTACTGGGTACTTCACTGGATCTAGAGGTCTTTATCTTTTTAAAAGTTCCCCAGGTAATTCTTACATGCTGCCAGATGCAGGAATCACAATCTGTAGCATGTTTATCACTTGCTGTAACTCTATTTCTAT
>NW_007768393.1:0-550 GCF_000696425.1 Galeopterus variegatus | reverse complement strand
AAATAAGTGCTAAGTGCCAATAAAGGCAGAAGTGAGGAACTAGAAATATAGAATTAGATATTCACATAACAGTCACAAAACATCACAAAGGCCCTGACTACACCTACACATGAAGTTTTATTTGTGCTTCAAACTTTTTTTTTTAATTTATTTTTATTTTATTTTTTTTTCCTTTTTGTCTTTTTTCATGACTGGCAACGGGATCGCAACCCTCAGTGTTGCGCCCGCACTGCACTCAACCAGTGAGCGGACCAGTCTCTATATGGGATCCGAACCCTCAGCGGGAACGCTGCCATGCTCCCAAGCGCCACACTCTGTGCTTCAAACTTAAAACAGTGAAACAAAGCAAAAATTTTGAGGTATAGTATTATATTTTGGAAAGCATGAATTTTATTTTATACACGAATTATTTAAATAATATTTTTAAATCAAAAGTTGTTCATTTAATTATTTATAGACTAAAAGTGAGTCAAGGAAATAATGTTATTGTATATATAACATTATTTGTTATTTTATTATATACAAGGGTACTTCAAAAAGTTTGTAGAAA
>NW_007768392.1:5636-6110 GCF_000696425.1 Galeopterus variegatus | reverse complement strand
CTTCACAGGAAATGTTTGCAAACATTGATCAAGACAAATGAACAACAACAAATACACACACGCACACACACACGTGCACACACATACAAGCATGTGCATATACTCATCCACCCTTTTAATGAATATTCATGTTGCAAGCACTGTACCAGGCTCTAGGGGATGCATTTGTGTGAAACAGAGAGTTGGTGCCCCCTATGAGGCCCACAGTCTACGGAGCTATCCATCAGTCTTGGACCCAAAGGGAGCCCTATGTAATAAGGTCAAAGGAGAAGAGAGTTTTTCAGGTGGACAGATCCATGGGTAACGGGGATTGCCTGGGAACCTCAGAGGGGGATTCTAAACTGAATGGGGTGAAGATGAGGAGGGGGAAGCTTTAGCAAGATTATGATGAAGGGACAGGAAAGTCCCAGCCATGGTTAAGGGGCAGCAAGTGCCGTTTCGGCTGCCTCCAAGAAAGTTGGAGTGGTTGGGGAA
>NW_007768392.1:0-484 GCF_000696425.1 Galeopterus variegatus | reverse complement strand
TGATGGTCGAGAAAATAAATCATATTTTCTCCCTCTCACAAGCAAGAGTGGGAAACATACAAAGAAGATCAGTGTGTAGATCCTCAAGGATCTCACCAGGGTCAGCAAACTGGAGCCCACAGGCCAAATCTGTCCCCCTCGCCTGTTTTTGTAAATAAAGTTTTATCGGAACACAGCTATCCTCTCCTTTTTTGTTGTTGTTGGCTGGCCAGTATGGGGATCCAAACCTTGACCTTGGTGTTATCATCACCACGCTCTCCCTGCTGAGCTAACTGGTCAGCCATCTCTCTCTCTTTTTTTTTTTTTTCTTTTTTAAAAAGCATATTATCTATGGCTGCTTTTGTGCTACAACGGCAGAAGTGAATAGCTGTGGCCTGTTTTTGCATCTGGCCTGCAAAGCTTAAGATATTTACATATCTGGTCCTTCACAGGAAATGTTTGCAAACATTGATCAAGACAAATGAACAACAACAAATACACACAC
>NW_007768391.1:5908-6110 GCF_000696425.1 Galeopterus variegatus | reverse complement strand
AGGAAAAACTAAAAATGTTTCAGAAAAAATGTAAGAGAATATCTTTATGATCTTGTAATAGGGAAGAATTTCTTAAATGGGGCACATCAAACGCTTGCAGTAAAAGATTAAATTTTTTAAAATATATTTAAATTTTCTGTGTATCAAAATATTCCATGAATAAAATGAAAGGAAAACCACACTATGAAAACCTATTTTCAAT
>NW_007768391.1:0-611 GCF_000696425.1 Galeopterus variegatus | reverse complement strand
GATGTTAAAGATACCCAAATAAATGGAAAGGTAGACCACATCCACAGAAGGAAGACTCAGTATTGTAAAGGTCTTAAATTTCCTCCAAACTGACCTTTTCATTTAATGAATTCTCAATTGGTTTCCCAGGAGAATTATTTTTTAACTTAATAGGCCAAATATAACATATATAAGAAACAGCAAAATCCCGAGGAAAACCAATCCCTTCTTGAGGGAAAGTAAGGCTGATAAGTTAGGGAGACCTTCCAGATAGCAATATTTGTTATAAAGGTATATTAATTACATAGTGTGATATGGACACATGGAGGAGCCAGTTCATCAGTAGCCACAGAAAGAAGCCCCATATGATTCTATGAATGTAGATGTTATTGATGAAATTTTATCTATCACAACTCATATTACTGAGAGAATAATGGCCTTCTCAAAATGTGCTGGTGTTTTATATTTTTCCACCAACAAATAGTTACAGATATAAACAGATGAAATTAGATCCCTGCCTCACACCATACGTGCAAGTCATTTCCCAGTGAATTAAAGCTTTGTTTTTGAAAGGAAAAACTAAAAATGTTTCAGAAAAAATGTAAGAGAATATCTTTATGATCTTGTAATAG
>NW_007768390.1:5768-6110 GCF_000696425.1 Galeopterus variegatus | reverse complement strand
AAAAAAGAATGAAATTATGGCATTTGCATCAACTGGGATGAGTCTGGAGAAAATTATCTTAAGTGAAATATGGCAGACAAAGAAAGAAATACTGTGTATTCTCACTCATAACTAGCTGATAAGAAAGAAGGAAGGAAGGAAGGAAGGAGAGAGAGGGAGAGAGAGAGAGAGAAAGAAAGAAAGAAAGGAAGGAAGGAAGGAGAGAGAGGGAGAGAGAGAGAGAGAAAGAAAGAAAGAAAGGAAGGAAGGAAGGAAGGAAGAAAGAAAGAAAGAAAGGAAAAAAAAAGAAAGAAAGAAAGAAAGAAAAGAAAGAAGAAGAAAGAAAAAAAGAAAAGACCAAAA
>NW_007768390.1:0-331 GCF_000696425.1 Galeopterus variegatus | reverse complement strand
TTGATATAGTCCCATTTGTTTATCTTTTCTTTTGTTGCTTGTGCTTTTGGGGTCTTCTTCATAAGTAAATTACTACAGCCATTATGGAAAACAGTATGGAGTTTCCTCAAACTACAAATGGAACTACCATATGATCCAGCTATCCCACACTTGGCGTGTATCCAACGGAGTGGAAATCATCATGCTGAAGGGACACCTGCACTGCCATGTTCACCACAGCTCTATCTGTGATGGCCAAAATATGGAACCAGCCTAAGTGCCCATTGACAGATGACTAGATAAGGAAAATATGGTATATATACACAATTAAATACTACTCAGCCATAAAAAA
>NW_007768389.1:5733-6110 GCF_000696425.1 Galeopterus variegatus | reverse complement strand
TCACTGTAGTTGCATGGAGTACGTTAGGGATGAGGGAGAAGAGAGGCCTCCTGAGGAGGAAAAATAAGTGGGGCATGTGCAGTTCAGAGATTGTCTGAGAATGTCTTACCCAATATAGGGGAAAAGAAAACCATAGCCCTCAAAGCCATGCCAAATTTAGTCAGGCCTGGTCTGATCAGCTGCGTAATTGCCAAAGCTGCAATCAATAGCCTCTGTATGCTGTTCCAACTCATTCCTACAAGTGCAGAAAATTTGGAGAAGATTTACATCATGTGTTCAATTGGGCTGTGTCTTCCCCATTTTTGTTTAGGACATTCCAGAATTTGGCAAGTTTACCTAATTTAACACCAAACTCCAGGAGTTTGAATGACATAAGA
>NW_007768389.1:0-230 GCF_000696425.1 Galeopterus variegatus | reverse complement strand
TGCCATTTTGTAGATAAGGAAAGAGAGGCTCACAAAATTTGGGATCTTGCTTAAGGTCACACAGCGAGTATGAAGCCAAACTAGGTGTGTAATCCAGGTGTTATGGCTCTTGTCTTCTTTCTGCTACACTCGATCAGGAGGGACAGGATGGAGACACATAACATCTTCCTCACTGTAGTTGCATGGAGTACGTTAGGGATGAGGGAGAAGAGAGGCCTCCTGAGGAGGAA
>NW_007768388.1:5756-6110 GCF_000696425.1 Galeopterus variegatus | reverse complement strand
GACCCTATTCCAAGTGTTTTAGGGTCTGTTGGTCTATAAACAGAGATATGTTCAGAATGTTAAGAAGTTGGATGTATTGATACGGGGCGTGGGGGAGGATATATTTATCTGGCTGCTTGCCCCCTTTCAAAAGAAAACCACTCAAAAGTCTAATGTAGGTGAAAATGGAAGTCAGCTTTTATTCAGGAATACTAGTGACCTGAGGAAAGATGGTAGGCTAACCCATCTCTCCAGTAAACCTGAAGAAGAGTGGCCATGCTAAAGCCATCTCAAAGAGTTAGATTTACAGAAGAGTTTTTAAAGAGGGGGTTGAGGGAATGGAACATGGAAAATGAAAAGCAGGAGGGAAGGGGA
>NW_007768388.1:0-282 GCF_000696425.1 Galeopterus variegatus | reverse complement strand
TTTTTTAGTAGTTCTCTTTGCATTGAGCTAGAAATTTGCTAATCCTCAAACATCACTTTCTGTGTGAACTGACTTCTCTAAAAAGAGGTGGTTGTTTTTTTCCTGTAGCTCTGATAGTGATGGCTATACTTCTCTAGCACTGCTAGTTTTACTTCATCTTGTAATTTATTTTCCTTTTGCTCCCACCCTGTGGATTTTAATTAAAATGTAGCATTTATTGGGACCCTATTCCAAGTGTTTTAGGGTCTGTTGGTCTATAAACAGAGATATGTTCAGAATGTT
>NW_007768387.1:4202-6110 GCF_000696425.1 Galeopterus variegatus | reverse complement strand
AAAAATAGAACTATGAGTTTCTAAAGTTGTGATGTGAAAGTATCTTCCAGCCATAAAAATGATGGTTTCAATCCGACGGAGCCATTTACTGGTGGAGGCCTTCCAGAATGTTCTCCCTGAACACAACCAACAACAGAGCCAAACACACACTGTTTGCCTCCCCAGTAGCTGGAGAACACAGGATTCTTAGAAACTTAAAAAAGGCCTAAAATGTCATCTAATGAAGAGAACAGCGAATCTTCCCTACTAAAGCAGTATTTGGAATTTTTGTTCATATGGTTTGGTTTGAAGTATGCACACCAATTGAATGTGGCATGCCAGAGACACACGAGCCTTGCCCCTAGAGTGGAAATATGAATTCTCAAAAGTCTATAAATAAGACGTATAATCAATAATGCAGCTGCGGATGTGTTACAGCCATTCCTGCTGTTGACTGTCAGATAAACCGGGGTAGAGGCCGACTGTTCGTGGGTTGGTATTGTGTGAATGGTTCTCAACTAGGGGAGGTTTTGCACCCACCCCCAAGAGACAGCTTTGATTGTCATGGTCTGGGTGGGTGTTGCCAGCCACTAGTGGGTGGAGGCCAGGGATGCTGGTAAATATCCTACGATGCACAGGACAGCCCTTCACAATAAGTGATTGTCTGCTCCAAAATGCCACTGGAGCTGAGAGGGAGAAACCCTGTGTTTTGCCTGTCCTGAAACTGCTCTCTGTCCAACTCAGTAGGTCTCAGGTCAATGGAAAGAACAGGCAGTTTCTCTCCCTGCCAGGAAGTAGGTCTTCAGGAAGCAACTGCTCGTGGCTGGGAAATGTCTATTTTCAACTGTGGTATTTTTATAGGAATGACATCAATGCATCCAAAAGGGGATAGAACGATAGACCGCAGGCAACAGGGGGACTGAGTTCTTTTCAGAGCTCTGCACTGGCTTTTAAATCACATCTGAAAGACTGACAATTGAAACAGAGCCAAGGTGGCACATTTTTAAAATTTGCTACCAGAACTGGGAAAAGAGCTGGGTCCAAATCAGTTCTCAAAAATGAGTTCCATGTGAGTAAACATTTTATTTAGTTCAATTTATCCCATAAAAGGTTTCCCTCAGTATACAGCATAACAAGACTAAATTAAAATTAGGGGGGAAAATATGAGACCCAGAAAACTCTCAACAGGGAGGGAAATAGTAGAAATTCAAAGAAGTAACATCTGCTATGTAAATTTATGTGGCCAGGGAACCATACCACCTAACTCCAATCCGTAGAATTAAACCACTTAACTCCTTTATCCCATTGGCCCTCCTGTGTAGACAAGACAATCTCTTTATCTGGTTACCCAGTTGTCTGTGAGGTGTATCTTAACATTCATTGATCATATATTTGTTTGTCCACTTGTCAATTGAGACCCTTGACATGTGCCATAGTTATCTATTGCTGTGGAACACAGTGTCCCGAAGTTTATCAGCTTAAAATATGAACACTTACGATCTCATAGTTTTTGTGGATCAAGAATCTGGGCATGACGTATATGGGTCCTCTGCTTCAGAATCTCTCATAAAACTGCATCTTCATAATCTCTCATAAAACTGCACTCAAGTGTCAACCAGGGCTGCAGTTCATCTGAGGGCTCAAGCGAGAAATAATCTGCATCCGAGCTCACTCACATGCTGTTGGTGAAATTCAGTTTCTTGAAGGGTGTGTGTCTGAGGCCCTCAGTTCCTCCCTGGCTGCTGACTAGTGGACACCCTCAGTTCCTTGACAGATGACACTCTTCACGTTGAATAAGATTGAGACAATTATCCAGTTTCAAACATTGGCAGAGACCTGAAGGACATTATGGTGCTAAAGACCACCTATCTCTGAACCCAGGATTTTGTGGAACCACTGGGCTGTGACAGATTCTGCACTGGGTGCTAC
>NW_007768387.1:0-266 GCF_000696425.1 Galeopterus variegatus | reverse complement strand
CGGGAGCGCCGCCACGCTCCCAAGCGCCGCACTCTACCGAGTGTGCCACCAGGCCGGCCCAATATGATGCATCTTAGAAAATTAGCACAAGACAAATCAGAAAAGGTGAAATTCCTTACAGAAACTATTGCTTCCAAAAACCCAAACTGAACTAAATCAAGAACCAAAGACTAGGAGAAAATGTACTAAGTATTTATTTTTGTTTTCTTATATTTGTTTACTTAACCGTTAATGTAAATGACCAAATTTATGTTAAAAAATAGAAC
>NW_007768386.1:5356-6110 GCF_000696425.1 Galeopterus variegatus | reverse complement strand
CTTTCTTCTTTCCAGGAAGTTTTAAGTAAGGATGATTTCTGCTTTAACTTTTTAAAAATACCGATGTTCAAAGAGACTGTTTGTTAGTTGCCAAAAACTTGTAACAAATAGAACAGTAACAGGCTTCATTTTCATTCAAAGGAGGAAAAAATCTGCTCACCTTTGCCAGCAGCAGTAATATTTATTTTGTTGAACTATTCCAAAACCTGCAAAACTCTCCTGTCTGGCCATTTATCCAGAAACTTCACAGAAGGAAACCAGAATCCAGGATTATTCCTGCAGCAAAAATTCCAGCTGGTGGGCTAAGACATCTCAACCCTGACAAATACCTCTCACAACTACCTGCGAGACAGAGTCATTACATTTTTGGCAATTCCTGCTAGGCAATTAATTGCTTTACTTTCCTGACAGTGGAGCTAAGGTGGTGGGGGCAGGGGAGCATTGGGTCACCTGGGGGAACTTTGGCAAACTTTTCTTGCTCCCAGCTGCCAGCCCCCTCCCCCAACTGTAAGCCCTGAGCAAGCCAGAAGAACCTGACAGAGAGGGGGGCAGAAGGAGAGGGTGTGTTGGTTGATTATGGACACAGACATCTCTACAGCACTCCCTACCGTAACAGGTAAGAGAGTCACTTTAAATAACTACAACCTTAACACAAATACCACAATTTGTTCTTTTCCTCCTCAGTTATTCTTAGCAGATAACTATTGGAACCAGCACCTCGTGGCCTTTTATTTTTTTTTTTTTTTTTTTTTTT
>NW_007768386.1:3515-4432 GCF_000696425.1 Galeopterus variegatus | reverse complement strand
AAATTAATTACCCCACCAAGCTGAAAAACAAAGAGGCGGGAAAGAAGGGTTAGATTATGGTGGTACAGGACAAAATTTTAAAGCAGTGCTTTCCAAACTTTAATATGCATACAAATTACCTTGGCAAGCTGTTTAAAATGTAGGTTCTATGCTGGCCTGTTAGCTCATTTGGTTAGAGCGTGGTGCTGATAACAAGTCCAGGGTTCGATCCCTGCACCAGCCAACAACAGAAAAAAACAAATGTAACTTCTAATTCTACAGATTTGGAGTGGGGCCTCAGATTCTGCATTTCTAGCCTGTTCCCACCACTTTAAGTAGCAAGGCTACACAAAGTATCAAAATTTAAGAACATGAATTTTCTTTTGAGTCTAAATAGGGGCATTTGAGGTTTGGCCATTTCCCTGCAGCTTGTTAATAACTAACTGTTCCATTATTCAAGCGCAGTATGCATTTTATATTTACCTGTAATGTCATAAATAGTAAACATGATTAATTCAAATCATTCAGATCATCCAATCCTTCACGTTATTTCCTGAGCCCCTACTGTCTGCAAGGCAGAGCAATTAGCATCGGTGCAGCACCTGGCAATGTCTGCCACAGCTGCTGATCAATAAAGTATCTTTTGACAACGTGGAAATCCACTAGAGCAGGAGCTCTGCTATATACCAACGCTAATTCAACCAACCTTGAATTTATCTGGGCAGCAACAGACCCAACCTCAAAGACTACAGATCCTATAGCAACAGGCCCAACCTCAACGACTACAGATCCTAGATAGACGTGGCCAGGTGGCTAGTCTGGCCAATAAGATGTAAACAGAACTGTTTTAAGGTGATCGAGGAAAGTCATGTAAGATAAAGGTGTTTGTCAGCAGGAAAGGGGCCTTTTTGTCCTCCACCCTTTCCCTAGGCCTGGTG
>NW_007768386.1:0-451 GCF_000696425.1 Galeopterus variegatus | reverse complement strand
CGGGAGGTCTCAAGGGACATTGGGGAGGCTGCCAAACAGAGAACCCCAGAAGGACCGAGGAGGTGCAGGCCTGCTCCACTTTCGGGGCACCAGATGTAAGGAAAGCTCTCTTATCTGTCAGCAGTACCGACCACCTCCTCCACCAGGGCTTAGTCCATGCAGTGCACAGAAACTGCCAGTCATCCCACTCCTCCCTTCCAAATTCCTCACTCCTCCCAAGGGTCTCAGGTGGACTGAGAGCAGGGAGCAGAGAAGAGAGAGAAATGTTTCTGTAGCATTTCAGTCCTTCTGACCTAACATTGCTCTCTCATAACTGTAACTTGAAAAAGGAAGGAATGTGCTGCCATCGTTCTGTTTCAGGCTTGTCTGGACTGGAGAGGCCAGAAAAATGAATGAGGAGGAGTGGGTGGGGAGTCACCACCACTAAGGCAGTGTTGTGCTACCCTGGCTG
>NW_007768385.1:5817-6110 GCF_000696425.1 Galeopterus variegatus | reverse complement strand
GTTTTGCACCCTGTCTTAGTGGGCTCTCTTGTGATAGAGCTCGAGTAGCCAGCTGTAAAAATTGGCTTAATAACTGCCCTTTATTGGTTGCCTTCCCCTCTTCATATCACTTTTCTACTTGCCTGTTGGTCTATACACTTCCCAAATAAACTACTAGCTCTTGCATTTTTCTCTGAGAGTCTGCTTTAGGGAGAACTCACACTATGGCACCCATCCACTATTTTTCATTTTGAAACGATCTATATGGTTAATTTTCAAATTGCCTACTTATTTATTCCATTCTATTTGCTCTC
>NW_007768385.1:0-453 GCF_000696425.1 Galeopterus variegatus | reverse complement strand
AAAATTATTTAATGTATGATTGCCCTTCTCATTCTAGCCTCTAAATCTTTTAAGTTCTCTTTCATGCATTTTATCTTTATATCTCTGCTTCATTCTGAGATATTTCCTTTGGTCTTTCTTCCAGTTTATACTGTCTATCTTTAGCTGTGTTTCAATTAGCTCCTTAACTCAGTGTAGTGTCAATGGCTCACACATCTTCCTGAGCGTAAGACCTTTCAATGTTTTCTGGTTGACTTCCTACTGTCAGTATTACCTTTTTTCCCCCCTGAAACTGCAAGCTGGAAGTGTTGGGAAACGAGCACCCCTTTTACCAGCCCACTTACAATGAATCTCAGGAGTTGTTGAGGTACCTAACTCCCTTATACCTCAGGTGGGGTAATTCTCAGGCCTGTGTTTTGCACCCTGTCTTAGTGGGCTCTCTTGTGATAGAGCTCGAGTAGCCAGCTGTAAAAA
>NW_007768384.1:5831-6110 GCF_000696425.1 Galeopterus variegatus | reverse complement strand
TATTGCTTTATTTCATGCAAAAATTTAAAGAAATTCTGTTCAACATTTTCTTTCCATCATAGCTTCTTAATTATGAATACACATTTTAAACGTCAAGTTAATACAATGGCATTACTTTAAAGTTACAGTCTCAATACTTAGCATATATTTTTAAATAGCAGATATAATATCACTGAATTGTTGCTCATTATACTCAGGATGCATTACAGATATATTAGTCAATTTCAAATCACTGAAGAGGAAATGAGTTTTAGCTATAAAATTACAGTATTTTAGAGC
>NW_007768384.1:0-260 GCF_000696425.1 Galeopterus variegatus | reverse complement strand
TGCTGCCTATCCAAAGAAATCTGGGGGACATAGGCAAAAGTGACCTTAATCAGAGTTAAGCCATCTCAAACACAAGGTGATATTTTTGCAAATATTGGTATTGGTTTAAGTCTCTAAGAGCATCTAATATAAATGAAAGAAAGAATTATTCAATTCAATTTTCAAACCTTAACTCTACCCAAACACCTGGCCATTTGCGTATTGCTTTATTTCATGCAAAAATTTAAAGAAATTCTGTTCAACATTTTCTTTCCATCATA
>NW_007768383.1:5827-6110 GCF_000696425.1 Galeopterus variegatus | reverse complement strand
ATGAGGAGACAACCCACTTATTGGAAGTATTTCAGGGGATATTAAAGCTGCAAACTTCCTGACTGTTGAACTTAAACAATAAGATCCAGGAGGTAAGAGGCCCAGGAGTAGGGTTACCAGCTAAAACATAGAACTTCAGGTTAAATTTGAATTTCAGATGAACACAAATAACTTTTTGGTATAAATAATGTTCCAAATATTGCAAATTACTTTTGTAAAATTTTTTTTTTTGTTTATCAAAAATTCAAATTTAACTGAACATTCTGTGTTTTTATTTGCTAAG
>NW_007768383.1:0-362 GCF_000696425.1 Galeopterus variegatus | reverse complement strand
CCACCATCACTGATACCCCATCCCAACTCCAAGACTGGCAAATCACTACCCTTGGTGGTAGCAGCAGCACCCACCCCAGATACCAAGATGATCACCAGCGCATCACCATCAGCAGCACCCTCCCCACCCCCACAGTTGCTATACCCCCAGCCACACCCATGCCCATTTCCATTGTTACCTTGTCTGGCTTTATCACAACTCCGTCACTATCACTGTGGCTGAAGAGCTGGACAGACCCTTCCTGCACCACGTTCTTGCTTGGGCTTCATTTTTCTTTCTAAACTGCCCTTGATGTCTATTTAAAGCCCATCTCATTTGTGTGGCAGGGGTGGAGGTGGCCCAAGAGGTCGATTGGGGTGGAT
>NW_007768382.1:0-6110 GCF_000696425.1 Galeopterus variegatus | reverse complement strand
GGGTTGGAGGGCATGTGTGGCTTGCCCAGCAGTGTAGTGCCAAGGTTCCTTTTAGCTGGCAGGCACCTGGGCCAGGTGAGCATTCATCTCTTCAATAGAAGCATAAACTGTTCCATTTTAAGCAGCAAGCTTAATGAAATGAAACCATTGGACTTTATTATTTGTGTAACCAAGGTTAATCAAGAGGAAAGATTTCAATTTTTTAAATCAGAAGAGGCCAAGGTTTGAATCCAGGCTCCCCCACACTTACCCGTCCCTGGTGCAAATTACCGACCTTTTCGTGCTTTAGCTTCCTCAAACATAAAATGGGGAGAATAATATCCATGGTACAGGCATTTTGCAAGATTTCTGTAAGAAACCACTTTGTAAACTGAAAAACAAAGAAGTATATTATTACTGTTATTTAAGCAAATCTCAGTCATTTTGGCAGAGGGTTTGTGAGATACATAAGGATAGAACACTCCTTGCTTTGTTTTTCTGGAGAGAATTGATAAGAATACTCAAAAGTACTCGAGACCCAAGTCAAATGCCATCTCCCCAAGGCAGAGTCTCTTTCTCCACTAAATTTCCGAAAACTCTAGTAATGTCTCAATAAAGGCACTTGTATTATCACTTACCTGTTTCCCCACCTCCTTCATTTAAGTGTGAGCCCCTCTAAGGCACAGGCCTTGTCATTCGTCTCTGCATCCCTAATATTTATCATAGCTCCTGGTATATAGTTGGCACTCAATAATGTTGAATAAGTTACTTAATGTGTGACTAACCCTGTTGTCTCTACTTCACAACAGTGGAATGAAGAAACAATCCAACTACAAAATGCAATAAACCTATACCGGGTGAGGTACAAAGTCAAGACCGACTTTCAGCTTTCCTAATGTCGAGGCTCCAGTCTCTTCTTCATTTTGGAAAAAATAGCATCTTGATTCTCTTTGTATGGAAAATAAAAAGCAAGACCTGAATTATAGGGTAGTGACATCTTTACTAAGTGTACATGCTTGAAATCCTAAAATCGTTCTGCTTTACTTTCCTCAAAATAGTTTGTACTCTTTAATCTATCATGAATACAATATAATTTTTGGTCATAACATCAAATTTTAGGTAAGTACAAGATTGCAGAGTATCGTCATCTTCAGAAAGAAACCCCCCAGCCTTCTTATCTACTGAATTCAGTAAAGGGGTCAGAATAAGTGTGGAAGTGCAGTTTCCATGGTTCGTCCATGACATGAACAAACAGCTGCAGGTATTTAGATCTAGTGCCAAGGCTGGGAACGCTCAACTTTACCCTTAATAGCAAATTTCTGAGCACCTTTCTGGTACGATGAGCTTGATTCAATGAACTGAATGCTTTCCCCCTTTTTCCATAGCTTAGAGTGGTTCTGCTTTACCAGATATCTTTTTAAATGCTTAGGAAATTTTCTCCTCTCCTTCACAAAGAAAGGTATATAGGAAATAGACTGCTGCCACTAAATAAATATGCATGTCTATAAGGGTGTGTGTGTGACCCTTTTCTCACTCAAGTTGACAGCAGTTGAAAGAATGAGAGTGAATTGGGTCAATAGGCCACTGGACACCGGTGTTTTCTTTGGCATCCCCAGGGGCTAGCCCAGCCTACCACTGCCTTCGGGAAGGCTGTCTCAGGCCACTTTTACTCAGCACGTTCCATTCAGCAGCTGCAAAGCTGACCCTCCACTCCTCTGAACTCTGAAATGCTAACCACTAATACAACGGTCTTTCTCATCACGGGCCTGTAAGGAATGTTTATTTCACAGCTACTCTTCCTTAGCTTATCTATAGCCAGACTGACTCTGCTTCCTTCAGATTTCAGCCTTTTTACTCCCCAGGGCCAAATTTACATGGGTAGTTAATAATATCCTGGCTTATTCTGACCAAGTATGCATATATATCTCTTCTGCCTCTCTGCATCACAAATGCATCCTACACTAACTGTATTGTCATTATTTCCTGCTGTCAATCTCATATTGGAATAGGCGACATTGCTCTACTTTGTCATGGTGAAAAGTTTATCCTGCAAATTTTCTGTTTCTTAGGTCTTTCGTGAATGGCTGTGCTTATCTCATGTGTGCTTCTAGGCATCTCCAGGGCTCTGCATTTAACTTCGTACTTCTAAAAGCATCTGTACAGAGATAATACTAATGTTATTGCAACAGACAGGCAGAGCCTCATTTCTCTCCCCTTTGACTGAAAATGCCTGTTGGTAGTGAAATGTGCAGACATCAGCATTTTTGTGTGAGGTCTGAATATGTGTGGGTCCAGCCATTGGCAGCAGGAAGAAATAAGACACAACTGCTAGGTGGTTTGTTTTAAAAAACACCATTCAAAACTGACTGGTGATCCATAACCATCAAAATTATTTTCCCAAAGGACTCTCTATTCTGAAGCTGGAAAAAACTCCTGAATTCACCCTCAGTTCTGAGATGGAGTTGCTTGGAAATGTGGGTGATTTAAAGATCACTTGTCTTCCAAAATAGCTACTTAACCTAGACATGTTGGGTGTTTAAAATTCTGGATACTACTGCTGATCATCTTTAAATTTTTTGAAGACCTGATTTAGAATTCACAGAAGGAAGGTAGAAAGTAGTAGGAAGCTGATTAAATTTGAAGTTAAGTCTCAGTCTCTCGCATTAACTTATTATGCTTAGTGCATCCCTAAGCCTCAGTTAACTCCTCTGTATAATGGGGATTATAAAATCTGCTCTGACTAGGTCATAGTCATAGAGTTGTTTAAAGATCTTGAGATAAAATGCATGGGAAGAAACTCTGTAAATCATCCAGTGCTATGGAATCTAAGTTGTATTATAACACTAAAACAGCAGTTCCTGAAAAAATAACAACTCAAAAGAAACCTACTAATGCCCCTGGTGGTATTTGCAGCCTGGGTTTCCTGATCACCCAAGTCGTAACTTTTATGTTGTTGGTTTATTTGCTAGCTTAATTCTCTTTATGTTGTTTTTCATTTTTATCCCCAAATAACTGAACCCTAAGCAGAGTTATAATCATAAATAACAATATTTTGGAAAAAAAATCTGGTCCAAAACAACTATAACTATTATACATTTTCACCATGCACGCTGGCAACAAGAATTCCAGTAGAAAATAATTAACTCATTGCTTTTGCATTAGTTTAAGAAAAAGGATAGTTATGCTGAGACAGTACTGATTCCTCACTTAACAGTTCCACTCAATGTACTCACTAGGATCTAAATGATTCTGCCTAATGAGGATGCCACCTTCCCATCAAGCATCCTTCTACTTTCTGCTGTATCTGTGGACTCTAAGCTCTTTGCGGTCAGCGACCTCTTCTCTGGAGTTGGCTACAGAATGCCGTGGACCAGCTCAGTTACCCATGTGTAGTTGGAACTGGGTGAAAACTAGCTGTATGAGAGAGTCAGGTCACATGCCTCTTCTCCTTAAAGGCCCATATATTAAGATGCTGCTGGTGGAAGAAACAGAGTGAGTCAATCCCACAAATGACCGTGACTAAACTCAACATCCCCAAATTCTTGTGTCCAGTAAATGTGATGACTTTTCCTATGACACAATGAAAGAATAAAGAAAATGGAATGTCATCCGCCTTGAACAACGCTGTTCCCAGAGTGAGGGTTCTTTAAAAGCCTCTATATCACAGACTATGGGAAGGCATCATTCAGGAGCATTTTAAAAGCAGAAAGAGAGAGAGCACTGTCAGAGGCCTAAGGATTACTATACATAGCACTAAAATATGTTAAGATCTTTATTTCTAGGCTATTATTCTATTTCAAACAGAAGAAGTTCATGTTTTAGCAGAAGATTGGTATATCTAAGTAAAACTGCAAGTCTATAATCCTTAACTGTGCTCATTATTAGGCAATAATGACTATGGACATATAATTATTGATTACAACTTCTAAAATGACCATGATACTGAGTAGCTATAAATATGAAACTGTGAAGTTATAAAAATAAATTAGGCTCTGAGTATGTAAGAATTTCAATTAAAAACATACAAGAAACACTGTTCCAGAACTACATTCATTTATTTGATCTTTCATCATTTCTATTATGCAGCCTGCTTATTGCTACAAAACCTGGGAATCGTTGAAGTAAAATGTGTAGTATTAAAACCTAAGTCTCTACCATTAAGTGGTTATCCATAGTGCATGCCTAAGCCTCAGTTTGTTCTTCCATGTAATGGAAACCACAACAGTAGTGCTAGATATCAAGAATTGAAGTCAAAATATGTTTCATTCCAAATCCTACTGTTTCCTACTCATGTGACATGGGACGAGTCACTGGGCTTTCGTAGATGCAGTTTTTAGTCTATACGTTCAACCTCCTGGGGTAGTGTGGGGTTGAAAAATGTTGATGAGAGAGGGTGTGATTTATACACTTTGAGTTTCCAGTATTGTTTTTAAAACATTACTTGGATTAAATCAGGAAATTAGTTTGTTATTTTTGCTATTTTGTTATTTTCGAAGCCTGAGCTCTTCATCGGTACTTTTTTTTAATGACTTACTGAAACTATTAGCCACCACAAGCGTAAGCATTCTCTGCAGGTGTATGTTACTTTATCACTAAACTTAGTCATTTTATGAAAGTAACTTCAGACATGCTTTAGTTTAGAGGACAAGGTGTGAAACTAACAATAAAAAAGCAAAATTTAAAAATGTGGACATGGATGGAGTGTTGGGTTGGCTCCCTGATCGTGTACTCAGATGCTGAACGCCCAGAGAAGTTGGGCAAGAGCGAATAGCTTTCCAAGGCAATTGCGAACCCGCAGTGTCGAGAGCAACCAGCAATCTAATGTGAAATTCTTTCATCTTCCCTCCACACTCCTGCAAAAACTGGGAGGATTTCTGAGAGGCAGAGAGATTCTCAATTGTTGCAACCAGCAGCTTTCTTCCAGTTTGAGCTCATGAGAGGAAGGGCAATTTCATGTTAAACATACTCACAAGATGGCAGTGAAGGAGGTGAGCTGATAGCCCAAAATACATATGCAAACCCTGCCTTGGAAGCTTGCTTTTCACTATCTTGCATGAGGTTAATGCAAACCAAGGAACCACCATTCCAGAATCATCGCCCCCTTTAATCCTTAATAACCAAATAAAAATGGGCAGCCTGTATTCAGGAGCAGCTCCAGCAAGCAGACCTCTAGGAAACAAGGCTCCCTACAGACTTTCCCTTGATCTTAAAGCTTAACGTGAAACATTTATATGCACGGAGCACCTGGCCAGGAGATGTGAGAAGGCCTTTTTTTTTTTTACCTTGGCTCTATTTCTTTCTTTAATAATAAATTCTCGGTTTTCTTTTTTCCCTTCCTGGAAACTGATTCCATTCTAAATAATTTTTTTGTTCTTTCTTAATAGTTTAAGAAAAGCAAGACAAACTTGAAAACCCCCCATTAACATCCATCAGGCTCCCTGCCTGCCGATCGGTATCCTTTGCTTTAGGAAAGATGAAGCAGAAAGTCAGTATAGGATAATTCCAATCAGGTTGAGAACTTCTTCTGTGTGAATTCAAAGGGCTAAGGTTAACCTATTATGTAATTTAGTATCAACTGGCTGCACAAGTCATCTTCTTTCACACACATTGCTGGGAGAAGAAGAGATGAGCTCAAAAACTTGTTCTGACTACACTGGTTTAAATATGTAGGTGTCCGAATTATCCTCCATGTTTAACAGAAGAGGAAAGCTGGAGTCTGTCCTAAAATGGGAAGACCATCTGGGTCACATCCTCAAAAAGGATATAATGCATTTAATGTGGAAAACATGTACAGAGTTGCATAGGAAGCCCTTCCCCCAAATTGGGTTAAAACCAGGACAGATGCTTTACAGCTATTTTGAAACAAATGTTTTAAGTAAATGAGTACTAGTTCATAAGTATCATCATCCTCTCTCCTCCTCTCTTTCCCCCCCCATCTTCATTTCATAAAAAATTTGAAGAGACACACCTAAAGACACACAGTACAAAAGGATACAATAAACTGTTGACATTGGGAGCAGAGGGGAAAACAGATAAGAAAAGTAATACTGCAGGAAATATTCAAAGCATATCAGCACAAACTGTTCACTCGTATGGTTGCTGGAAGGTGGAAGGTGGAAGTTTGGCTCCAA
>NW_007768381.1:5533-6110 GCF_000696425.1 Galeopterus variegatus | reverse complement strand
CTTGTCTGCTTGTATAGTCATCCCACTTAAATTCTTGGTGACTTTCTCTTTAGGGATAAATCCACAATGATACACTCAGGAGTGAATTGCAAACTCAGCAAATGGGATGTTTGGTTATACTAGATAATAGTGATTGATAAATTCTATTGGGGGATTGGCATTGTAGGAAGGCAGGATGGTGTTGGCGTTCAGAGGAGGATGTCTGGAGCCAGTCTTGAAGCTGCCTCTGTGATTTACCATTTCTCTATGAACTTGCACATACTATTTATTTTGTCTTTGCTGCAGATTTCTTGTCTGTGAAATGAGCACAGTACTATTACCTTCCTTATTGGGTTGCTGAAAGGATTAAATGAAGTCATATGTGTAAAGCAGTTATATTAGTGCTTGGCACATTGTAAGATTATGTAATTGTTAGAAATGCTGCTGCTGATGATATTTCTATTATCTGGTTATACGTTTTTTCCCTTTAATATGTGTTTAAGTGTTTGGCTAGTTTTCTTTTAAACAAATTAGACCATGTGAGAAGGAAATAAATTAAGAGAGACCTGAGAGGCTTTTTATAGAAATCCTTGACTGT
>NW_007768381.1:0-244 GCF_000696425.1 Galeopterus variegatus | reverse complement strand
GTGTTATCTTTAGGGTATTCTATATATAAAGTCATCTGTATATAAGATCAAGCTAAATATGGACAATTTAGCTTTTTACTTTCCAATTTGAATGCCTTTTTATTCTTCTATTGTCCAATTGCTCTGGCTTCCAGTACTATGTTGAGTAGAAGTTGCAAGAGTGAGCATTCCTGTTCTGATCTTAGAGAAAAAGCTTTTAACTTTTCACCACTGAGTAGAGTATGATGTTAGCTGTGGGTTTGTC
>NW_007768380.1:5689-6110 GCF_000696425.1 Galeopterus variegatus | reverse complement strand
TTAGGTTGAGGAATTCCCTTCTATTAGTAGTTTGTTGATTGTTTTGTTTTAACCACTAAATAGTGTTAGATTTTGTCAAATGCTTTTTCTACTTCTATTGAGATGATTGTGTGGTGTTTGTTTTTTCTTTTATTAATATGGTGTATTACACAATCTTGCAGTTTTAGGATCAACCCCACGTGGTTATGTGTATAATTCTTTTTATATGTTGCTGGATTCACTTTGTGAGTATTTTGTTGAGAATTTGTGTACCCATATTTATAACATATATTAATCTCTAGCTTTCTTTTTCTGTGATATCTTTCCCTGGTTTTAGTATCAGGGAAACATTTGCCTAATGGAATATTTTGAAGTGTTCCTTCCTCTTCTACTTCTTCTAAGTGTTTTTAAAGAGTTAGTATTAGTTCTTCTTTATATATGA
>NW_007768380.1:0-220 GCF_000696425.1 Galeopterus variegatus | reverse complement strand
CGGTACTGTTTTAGAGCAGTTGTAGTTTATAGCAAAATTGAGGTAAAGGTATAGAGATTTACCATATATTCCCTCCCCCTAATATGCTTTGCCTCCTTGTGAACATCCCCCACCACAGTGGTACATTGTTTACAGTCAGTGAACTTACATTAACACATAATTAATACCCCAACTCCACAGTTTGCATTAGAGTTCTCATTAGATAAGGGCCAATGACCGT
>NW_007768379.1:5631-6110 GCF_000696425.1 Galeopterus variegatus | reverse complement strand
CAGGTTGCCAAGTTCAGGCTCCCAACTCTCAGATTACCTAATTATCTTAGGATATTTTGGGACACCAAAACTGAGTCCCTGACTTTTCTCACTTGCCTAGAGCTTGAGTACCACATGGAATAGAGCTTAAACTCTCTCCTAACTTATTCTGACATGTCGGACAAACTCAGTAGAAAATGTGGGGCATGGACACCCAAACAGGAAAAAAATACCATGAATAATCAAAGAATTCTATCCCAATATACTATTATTACAATCTACACCTAAGTTACAGGTAGGAAGAGTGGTTCCATCTCCCATGAAAAGCTCCGTTAAGTACCACTATGACCAAATCCTAAATCCTACCTAAGTCCTACCCCAAATCCACACTTATACAGTGCCAGTTAGTTCTAGGAAGGAGAAACTGGGAATAGAATAACTAATAGAAGGTCATAACTATGCACGTCTTTCCTATTGTGATGAGTTCTCATTCTGAAAGT
>NW_007768379.1:2326-3162 GCF_000696425.1 Galeopterus variegatus | reverse complement strand
CCTTCTGATTATAAGACTTTCCCACTAACACATGACTGAGACATCTAAAATACTTCAATTTAGTGTATACAAAAGCAGTGGATAGAAAAAAAC
This sequence comes from Galeopterus variegatus, assembly GCF_000696425.1. Taxonomy (NCBI): domain Eukaryota; kingdom Metazoa; phylum Chordata; class Mammalia; order Dermoptera; family Cynocephalidae; genus Galeopterus; species Galeopterus variegatus. Next base: position 3,069 of record NW_007768379.1, on the reverse strand, counting down.
ATTGTTTTAAAGGGCAAGTGAGCAATGACTTTATTCTGCCTAAAAGTGTGTAATCTAAAAGTGGGCATTCTTCTCTGGGCATTTGCGATGACTTCTAATGGTTAGGCACAGCTGTGATATGCAGAGGCGAATTTGCCACACAGGTGCATGAAGCTTGAGATTTTATCAACTTTTTTCACTGTTTGTATCCCAAGACACAAACATATCTTGACATACAATAGGATCTCAATAAAACATGGATGAATGATGAATCAGTGAGAATAAGAAGTAAAGTCACCAGTGAGCAATTACTAAGAATTTGCTTGACTTGATCAAAGGTATTTATTAGCTAAACACATAAGAATTAGAGTCTTATGTCAGCTTGTAGATGCAAGTTAAGTTGCAAAGGATGGCTTGTCAAGTATTACTATTTTCTACTACACCCAAAGGAAGTTAATATTTTAGCAAAGGCATTCAGAAAATATCTATGTGCTTAAATATCGGTAGTGCATACAGTTCTAAATAATGGAAAAATAGGAATCATATTTCTTTCAGTTTAAAATGGCTACAGACAAAATTAGAATGGTAGAACTTCCTAACAAAATTTCATGTTGTCATGAAAACAATCTCATAACCTTTTCTCCAACAGAATCAAAAGATTCATACACAAAGTAGATAATTTATCAGACAAAATCGGACATGTTAAAGTAATACACACACAAGTCCAAAGCTCAGTCATATGAAAAATAAGAACAAGGCTTATT
>NW_007768379.1:0-430 GCF_000696425.1 Galeopterus variegatus | reverse complement strand
ACCTGCTGGCTGAAAGTGCTACACCTGCACATGTGTCTTATCCTTTCCCACTGGTAAGTGATTAACCCCATGTGCTAGGCTTATTCAGCAGGACTCAAGTGGTTAAACTAATTAAATTGGTGGTGCCCTACATTAACCAGTACATGAATTCCAGCTGTACTTCTCCTTAAAGGGCGGGCAGATATTCCCACCTGACTTCAGGGACATAAGGATGCCTGCTGAACTTCATAAGGAGAGAACAAATGTCAATAGTTCAAAACTTCCTCTAAAGCTATATATACTAATTATTTTAGAATATTGTTTATTAAAATGATGGTAAAACTGTAACATGAAATCAGCTATCGGCTCAAGCCCTAGTAGTAATTTTTATATGGAACTTTTCTACCCAAGCTGGTAACTACTGGTTTAGCCATTTTATGATGAACATCAT
>NW_007768378.1:5893-6110 GCF_000696425.1 Galeopterus variegatus | reverse complement strand
ATAAGATTCTCCTCCAAAAATAATTATTTTTCAGTAATTTGAGGAAAGCTTCATTTTAACTTTCTTAGTAGAGTCAAAAAGCACATTTGTACAACAGAGGCCTCAAAAAGTTTTGTAACAAAGAAAACTGTTTACATTGTTTGATGCACTATTTCACAAACATTTAACCACGAAACTCTTTTTTATTGTAACACCTAACAAATCTTCAAGTGTAACA
>NW_007768378.1:0-489 GCF_000696425.1 Galeopterus variegatus | reverse complement strand
TCTTGGTGTTATCAACACCATAGCTCTAACCAACTGAGCAAACTGGCCAGCCCCTCAACATGAGTTTTAGAGGGGACATCCAAACCATAGTAGCTATAGATCAGAAAATAAAGAATAAATCTTCATTATATGGAGGTGGGGAAGTCAATAAAAGTCAAGGAAACTGCATCAAATTATTTAGAAGCACTCTCTTTGATATTTCCTTTTGCAAGTGGTCATAGACAATAAATTCTCCACTGAGTGGAGTAGACGGTTCCTGTTGGAAAACAGTGAAATATAGGGTGGCTTCCCAGAGGACATGAATATTCATTAGGGCCCTGCTTAGGCTTTGATAGACATTCCAACCCTTTTTCTAAAATGAGCGCATTATCTGTTACTATTGCCCAGTCATAAAACTGAAAGAAACTTGGTGAACACTAGTTCCTGCCATAAGATTCTCCTCCAAAAATAATTATTTTTCAGTAATTTGAGGAAAGCTTCATTTTAACT
>NW_007768377.1:5750-6110 GCF_000696425.1 Galeopterus variegatus | reverse complement strand
AAGAAGAAAAGGACAAATAGTGGGGCAGCTGGCGCCTCTGTCACAGGACCCACATAGATGGAAAGATAACAGATGTCAGCATCTAATCTAAAATCTAAAGGATGAGAAGTAACCAGCCATGCAAATAATCTTGAAACAGCCTTCTGTGCAGAGGGATTGGCAAATTGCAAAGGCCCTGGGGTAGGAGGGACTGGACATGTGTAAGAAACAGGTCAAGGGCCACTGTGGTAGGGAGTGGGGTCATGGGGAGGGGTGTGAGGTGAGAAGGCAAAGTGAATCGAGGCCTCAGGGCCATGGTAGGGATTTGGGATTGTGCTGGAATAGTGGGGAGTCACAGGAGGTTTTAGAGAGAAAGACAGG
>NW_007768377.1:0-372 GCF_000696425.1 Galeopterus variegatus | reverse complement strand
CTTTACTTCCTCCTTCTCTCACACCCCACATCTGATCCTGGAGCAGATCATGCTGACTCTACCTCCAAAATGCATCCAGCGTCTGATGCTTCTCAGCGCTGTCATCACATACAGCTCAGTCCAAGCACTGACATGTCTCACCTGGGTGACTGGAGTGGCCCACTGGTGCCTACCTCTTGTCCTCACATCATGGTGGCCAGACACAACTGCATGACCACCTAGCCAGGAAATGGGGAAGGCTAGGCAATGCTCTCTCTATTCTGCAAGGTTACAGGCTGTGCAAACCATGGCTGCTTCCATCTCTTCTAGGCAAGAAGAAAAGGACAAATAGTGGGGCAGCTGGCGCCTCTGTCACAGGACCCACATAGATGG
>NW_007768376.1:0-6110 GCF_000696425.1 Galeopterus variegatus | reverse complement strand
TGGCTGTTATTAAAAAGACAGAGCATAACAAACACTGGAAAGGATGCAGTGAAAGGAGAACACTTATACACTGTTAGTGGAAATGTAAATTGGTAGTTGTTATAAGAAATAGTTTGAAGGTTCCTCAAAAAACTAAGAAAAGAACTACCATATGATCCAGAAATCCCAGTATTGGATATTTAAACAAAGGAAAGGAAATTAGTACACCAAAGAGATATCTACACCACTGCGTTTATTGCAGTAATAATACTCAAGATGCGGAATCAACCTAGGTGTCCATCTACAGATCAGTGGGTAAATATATACACAATAGAATACTACTCACCCATAAATAAGAATGACATCCCGTCATTTGAAGTAACACAGATGAGCCTGGAAGACAGTATATTAAGTGAAATGTCAGGCACAGAAAGATAAATATTGCATATTCTCATACATACGTGGGAGCTAAAAAACTTGAGCATATAGAAATAGAGAGTTGAATTGTGGTTACTAGAGGCTGAGAAGTGTAGGGGTGGGGGGATAGGGAAAGGTTGGTTAATAGATACAAAATTACAGATAAATAGGTAAAATAAGTTCTAGTGGTCTACAGTAGTGCTAGGTGTATCTATAATGAACAATAATTAATTTATGTTTTAAAATGGCTAGAAGAGAGGAGCACAAATGCTCTCTTCACAAAGAAATAATACATTTTGCAATGATGGATATGCTAATTATCATGAGAAATATAACTCCGTACCCCATATATATGTATGATGATTATGTGCCAATTGAAAAACAATAAGAAAACAAGAATACCAGAAACACTTCTCTTGAAACGCTTATCTACATGAAAACAAAAAAGAATTAGAATCTTTTAAAATAGAGCTGTTTTGTTTATAATTCTCAGTTTATATATTTTAATTAAAATAATATCCTTGGTTTTTATTATTTGTTTTTTCAAGAAAGTCATCTTTTGACCCTACATTTATAAAATAAATTCGTTCTTTGCAATTGTATTGTATTGAGTTTGCTTGTATATTGTGCTTGCACTGGGACACAGTGTAAACTAGAAAACAAGGCCTCTGTCCCCACAGAGTTTGCATTCTAAGGATGCAAAACGATTGAAAGCAAATAAATACAGTTGCACTTTTATTTGCTTATGATAAATGCTAAAAAGGCATAAACAGAAAAATGTGATAGGAAATACCTGTGAAAGGCCAAATGTGAAGACTGCTCACGGAGAGTATTAGAAGGGGTTGTTTAGATTGAAACCTGAAGGAGAGAATAATTCAGCCACTGGACAATCCCAGGGTAGCTCACTCCTGGCAGTCAGGAGACCAGAGCGGCAGAGCCTTAGGTCTGCAAGGGCTGGGCTGATTCACAACCAAGAAAGCTATTTAGAGGCTGGAGAGGCAGTGAGTTGAATGAAATTAGGGATGAGTGAAAAATAAACCATGAGATACTTTGAGGGTATAAGAAGGTGGTTAGGCTTTATATTATTTATTAAATTGGAAAGCCTTTTAAATGTTTTAAGTAGGGAGCAACACTATCTAATTTTCCTTTTAGAAAAAGTGTCCGGAATACATTGGAAGGCAACAGAAGAGAAAATGGGAAGGAGGGTCAAGAGACGGAGGCAATGTTCCTGGTCAGAGATGTGGTGGTGTGGACTGCAGGGTGGAGAAAGAAGGGTGAGGAGAAGCAGAAAGACTCTTCCTATGCACTCCATTTACAGATGAGTCTCGGAGGGTTAAAGAGTCTAGTTTCAGCAGTTGGATTACAACCTGGGCTCCTGGCGCCAGGCTAGAGCTCTTGCAGGATTCTAAATCACAAGGACCACTTTCTCCTTATCATTTCTAGTTAAAATATGTTGTACCACATACTTCTACATAGTTCACAAGTATCAGTTCATATATCTTACAAATAAACGAGGGGCGCATGAGAAAATATAGCAAAAGAATTTGAAAACTTTACAACACAACACATGGGAGTGGATATCCTTTTCCTGAGTACAAAAAAAATAAAAGTTTCAACAAAGTATCAGATATTTCATATATCTTATGAAAATCAGGGCTCTTTTTTATCTGAGTTTCTAACTTCTTGATACAAGTGTGTCTTTCGGATAACTCTTTGTTTAATTTTGGTTTTATTTTTTAAAGTTTTTTAGCATATTCATTATTATAAATCATAATATCCTTTATCTTTTAAATCTAGAACTTACAGCAACACATTCATAGAGACTCAGAATTAGAAGTTGCTGTAGAGATCATTAAACTACGTCAACCTTTATTTCATCGATGACAGAACTAATAGAAAATGCTGCTAAGGAGAAATGGACTGACTGGTCCCAGGCCATTGTTACTCAACTGGTGACGAACAGGAGGGGGAATTCCTCATTAATAAATACAGAGAGCACATGCTAATTTGCGTAGCTTACTAAGAATAATACATCCCAGGAATAAATAAGGAGGTTGCCTTGCAACCCTCCTTAGTTGCTTGAGTGAACAGGTGTAGAAGAAGAGATTGAAGAGTTTTGCCCAGGAAAATGTAAGTAACTTTGCAGGGTAGACCAACATCAGAGGCAAAAAAGAAATAGCAGAGTATGAGGGGAAAAGAATTTGGAATTTTGTTTTTTCAATTATTTTTTCTCTTACAGTTATAAACACATTCTTTATTGTTTTGTGTTTAATGCACACATTTATGATGATAAATAATAAAAATGTGCATACCTCATATTCCATAGTAAATGTTCTGTCATTCCTTATTATGTATTTTATTCTTATATAATCTGGAGGTAAAGAAAAAAAAAGCCCACTACATCAACTGTTGCTATAAATAGATATATGGTCCATGTGTATATTATCTGATCATCACAGATGAGATCTGGCACATGATGAAGAAAATCAAGTAAGCAGCATCTTATGCTATTTCAACAAGGTTTATATCTTCCTGGGATATGCTTTATACATGAAAAACAGAATGAACCAGAAATGGGATAAAAGACGTGTGCTTAGTTGAGTGCGGATTTTGTTAGAGGCTCCAGCCAGCTATTAGACCATAAAATAATTGCCACTCATTCACTTTTAACACCTTGGCTTAATTCCAAAGCAGTGAATCTAATCGAACCCCCTGCAGAGATGGTTTGAGTGGTTTCATTTGGTAACTAAGAATTAGGTGCAAGAAATATAAGATAACGGTGTTTACAAATTCCAGCAATAAAACCTCAACAGTTTTATTTTCTTCTTCAGAGAACCTGATATTCAATTTGTATTTATGGTTACATAGGGAAAAAAGAGAAAGTGAGGACAGTAAGATATAAAAATGCTTAATAGCTTTCTTCTGGTATATCTTTGAACTTATAATGCATCTGAAATCTGTCAGTCTGGGAAGAGTCAGAACAACAACAAAAATAATAACAAATAGCATGTCAGATGCTCAGCTGTTTTTTCCATCACAGGTGTTTCAGGCAGCTGGTAATGTCACCAAAGAGCAGGTGCAGATGGTGCAGCCATTTTCAACATAGAAGACAAAAAGAGTAGCCAGCAACTTTTTTAAACCATAACTGCAAATTTGAATCACTTTGGGAAATTTTTAAATATGTATGTCCAAATGTCCAGATCCTACACTTGCAGAATCTAATTAAATTAGTCTGCAAGTGGGAATTGAGTATCATTTAAAGCTCCCAAAGTGATTATAATACATAGTTAAAGAAATATATATATATATATTTGTGTGAGAAGACACAGATGAGAGGAGATGTGACAACCTCACATTAAAAAAAAATAAATAAATCAGGGATTTAAACTAATTGTGAACTCCACGTGAATCACGTAACTGGTATGGCAAAAAGAAATATTAATGCAAATTAATTTACATCATTCACAATGTCAAAATTGAAAGGGAAAAAATGACAGAGAAAACAAAAATGCCAGGAACTTTCACATACATTGTTATAACTTACTTGGCTCTTAGGTGGTTAGTGGATATCTGGAATTCTGTTATTATTTTCTACTTAAACACTTGAACAGGATAATTGAATATTGTTATAACAATAGTCTCTATTTTACTGACTACTTACAACTTCAAATAATATATCTTGTTATCCCAAAATTTTAAATGCCTCGGATGTTCTAATACTTCGTATCAATGGCAAAATTGATGGCTGGATATGTGTAAACATCCAGATTAATAAGATTCTCTTATGCCAATGGGAATGGTTTGGAATTGATCCAGTTAACCACAGAGAATCAATGAACAACATTAAGCACAGGTGAGATCAGATAACACAGGAAGCTGAGGGAAATAAGTGGGAGAAGAGAGTGTGGATGTAGAAGAAATACCTGGTGTCTCTTTTCAAGCAAACGATATACAGGCAGAACAAGTTAAGTCAGTGTATTAGTCAGGGTTCTCCAGAGAGACAGAACCAATAGGTTATGTATATTAAATATATGAGAGTGGGTTTATTAGTGGAATTGGCTCACATGATTTTGAAGGCTAAGGAGTCCCATGATAGGCTGTCTGCAAATTGGATGCTGGTAGCGTGGCTCTGTCCAAGTCCAGGATCCTCAGAACCAGTATGATTCTCAGCTAGAGGTCAAAGTCCTGTGAGCTGGAGGTGCCCCTGGTTGTGAGTCCTGAAACCCAAAGGCTGACGTTCTCCTGTCTGCAGACAGGAGAGAAAAGTGTATCCTAGTTCCAGTGGATAGCATGAGCAATTCCTTTTCCTCTGCTTTTGTTCTCTCCTGGCACCCAACAGATTGCATGGTGCCCAACCGTATTGAGAGCAGATTTTCTCACTCAATCCACTCAGGCTTGCATGCTAATTTCTTCTAGAAACACCCTCATATACGTACCCTTAAATAAAATAATGCTTTACCAGGTTTCTTGGTATTCCTTAATCTGGTCAAATTGACATCTAAAATTAACCATCGCAGTTGGAAAGAATAAGAAGGCTAACTATGTTTATGATAGGCTTTTGAAGAATAACTACTTTAAAAAATGGTGATATCAGAAACAAAGACTAAAGAACAAGTTAAGAATAATTCTAAGGTTTTTGGTGTAGGAGACTTGGAGACTATCGAGGACAATCTGCAAAATCAAAGACAGAGATTGTGTTACAAGGTTGTTTGCAAGGCAGTGATACTGAAAAGATGGGGAACGAAGAGTACTAGACTGGAAAGATGAGCAAAAAGCAAGTCCATCCCTAAGCAAGCAAGGATGAGAAAGCAGATACCATGCTACGACTTAGGTAGACAGCAGAAGGTCAAAGCATCAACAATGCAATGTTAGTGAATAGAGATAGCCACGGTGGCTCTATGGCAGAAACGCTTCACACTCTGAACTGTTCTCTCTCTACATTCTGTTGTTTGCAGACAGCTTGAGAGGAGACAGCATGAAATAGAGCCACAAGTGAGAGGTCAGTGGTTGCAGCGCACTTCACCATGCTTCCACTTTCAGGGTGGACCGTGAGCAACACAAGCAGGAACAGTCTACGGTGAGTTTTATCTTGGGCACCAAAGTCAAGCTTGGACTGACTGTCAAACTTGTGAAACCTGTAGAGGAGACATATCGTATGGCCAGAACACATTAGCAGAATGAAGGATAAAAATAATACATGAGAAAAAATAATTTCTTAAAGGTGATAAAGTTTTAATTGCCTCCTGATTAAAGAATCTACTAATACATGTATCAAAGGAATCACTAATAATAAAAAAATATATATAAATATTTATATTAATCCAGGAACAAATAAGAATATCCATGGATAGCAAAACTATTCAGAGTTGTGCCGAAGACCACAGATAAAGCAATGAGATGAGGAAGCAGAAACTGACAAGTTTCGGGCCGGCCGGTGGCGCACTGCTACAGTGCGCCGCTTGGGAGTGTGGCGACGCTCCCGCCGAGGGTTCGGATCCCACATACAGACCGGTTCCTGCTCACTGGCTGAGCGAGGTGCGGACGCAACACCAAGGGTTGCGATCCCGTTGCCGGTCCCGGTCCGGTATGGGCGCGACACTGAGGGTTGCGATCCATTGCCGGTCATGAAAAAAGACAAAAAAAAAGGGAAAAAAAAAAAAAAGAAACTGACAAGTTTGGGTTAGCATTATACCTATTAACATATGAAAAACTTA
>NW_007768375.1:5649-6110 GCF_000696425.1 Galeopterus variegatus | reverse complement strand
ACCTCGCTCAGCCAGTGAGCGGGAACCGGTCTATATGTGGGATCCGAACCCTCAGCGGGAGGGCCGCTGCACTCCCCAAGCGGCGCACTGTAGCAGTGCACCACCGGGCCGGCCCATTGCTGGGTGTAATTTTACCTCTCTTCAGCTATTGGTACTGTGCCACCGCTCTCTCATGTTCTTTGCCAGATTCTCATTTCTCATGTGGATTCTCACACTAGCTGTAATAAATTCAGAATTTTTATTTCCTCACATACATGTCATTGACATTTTTAGCATTCTTGTTCCATTGGGTTATGGGTAGCTTCATATGCTTTTTTTGTTGGATTGAATGGCTTTTGCAGAATGTGTAAAAAGATTAGTATTAAGATGGATTTAATTATCCATGTGTGAATACTAGAATTTTGATTGAAATGGATTAATTTTATAAATTAATATTAGAGCTTTGCATCCAGAAACATGCT
>NW_007768375.1:0-494 GCF_000696425.1 Galeopterus variegatus | reverse complement strand
AAAAAAAAAAAGAGACTATCAGTTGTTTATTCCCAAAATATTAGCAGAAACACAAAAAATCCTTGGAGAATTGCCTTTCACATAGTGAATTGCAGTTTCTTTAATGAATGATACTTTTTATGGAAGACATGGTCATTTCTTTTGGTTTTATGATCATCTTCTGTTTCTCTAGAATCATTAATTTCTGTTATATTTTTTCTTTCACTTCCAAGTATTTAAGAGGTGTCTCTCTGTTCTAATTCACCACCTCCCTCCTAGAAATGATACCACACAGGATTGTTATTTATGTTTCTATGTGAATGTTCAAGCTTTTTCTTTGTTTCCCCATTAAGCAATTTTCTGACTGAATCAGTGTAAGACTTGTTTTAAGCATTTCCTCATACAGCGTAAAATTCTTGTTTTTGCTGGGTGTAATTTTTTTTTTTTTTTCGTTTCTGGCAACGGGATCGCAACCCTCGGTGTTGCGCCCGCACCTCGCTCAGCCAGTGAGCGGG
>NW_007768374.1:5609-6110 GCF_000696425.1 Galeopterus variegatus | reverse complement strand
GTCAACTTAACCTCTCTTGCCTGGGTGTCCTTGTCAGGCAGGGTTGTCCTTTGAGTGGCTCTGTGACTGCCACAGCCCCTCTATTCTTCCTGGTTCAACTCCAGGAGGAAATAAAGGGCTTCTCTTTTTTCTCCCTGAGGTTGGGAGCCCAGCCCTGTGCCAGGAGAGGCCTAGGTGTGGGGGAAGCTTGGGCAGAGGTCATGTCATGGTTCCTGTTACCTTGAAGAGAGGTTGGAACCCAGGACAAATGAGCAACTGCTAAAGGGGGAGATGGACACCATCACTACAGGCTACGGGTAATACAACTCTTTATCGACAAAATGCGAAATGCCTGGCCTCCACTCCCCCTGCCTTGCCCCTCCTCCGCCCTCTCAGCCTCCATGAAGACCCCGATCCAGTGCCACATTTCCTAGGAAGCCTCCTCTGCACTCCCCAAGCCTTGGGGAAAGCTGTCACATCTATCAAAGGATGCCCAGAAAACAGACTCTATCTGATATGTGC
>NW_007768374.1:0-670 GCF_000696425.1 Galeopterus variegatus | reverse complement strand
AGTCCTTGCTTTCAGTGCTGCGACCCCAGCCCCAAGACTCCCCCCGGCCCCAGCCTGTTCCCTGCTGCCTGCACCTTCTGTGAATCATGCCACATTGATGGCTCCCCTCCAGCTGCTTTGTACCCTGGTGATACTAGGTCACAGTGAAGAATATGTCACCAGCCCACTGTGGAGTCTTGGATCAGTCACGCTCCCTCCCAGGGCCTCCAGACTCACAGCCGTAAAGTGAGGCTCTGGGGTCCCTGCCAGCTCTCGCCCTCCCCACTCCCCTAAATCATAACTGGTGTATTGAGGGGTCCACACACCAGACCACCCCACCACTCCAGTGGCTGGTACTTCTCTGAATAACCACCCGTGAGCAGCTAGGGGCAGCAGGTAGGGACCTGTCGTCCAGGCCACATTCTTCCTCCCTGCTTGGCTGTTCTGTTCAGCTGCTTGTGGACAGCACTGTATTATTTAGGACTCTTTTGCAGGGGCAGGTGACAACTGTGATGGAAAGGAGACAAACAGAATCCATCACCTGAGCCCACTGCAAAGCCCGAGGCCTGACTAGCTTCATGCCCAGGTATATCCGGAGGCTCCAGCGACAGCTCCAGACCCTGTTCATCCGTCAACTTAACCTCTCTTGCCTGGGTGTCCTTGTCAGGCAGGGTTGTCCTTTGAGTGGCTC
>NW_007768373.1:5583-6110 GCF_000696425.1 Galeopterus variegatus | reverse complement strand
AAAAAAAAAAAAATAGGTCATGATTTTGAGTGCTGTTAGCCTACCAGACAATATTATTATAGTTTCATGTATCATAAATTATTTAATTCTCTAGCCCCACATGAAGAAATAAGTATGGGATATAGAGGCCCATTATCTTGCCCAGGACCAAATACATACTAAATGGAGAATACAGTTTACCAAATTGCCTGTTTCCAGATATCATGTAGTAAAGCAATCATATTAGCAATCACCAAAACAACAGGAGTTTAAATAAAACAACTTGGAGATTTTAAAAAAGTAACTGACTAGATAATTTAAAGCAATCAATAAGAAACACTATATAAATATAAATATCAAATAAACTGTTATTAAATTCAATATAAATAGGGACAATAAGTGATATCTCTTACTTATAAAGTTTACAGTCCACCTATAGGATATAATAGATGTGAATTTTTGTGTACTTAATAACACAAGCTCAAGGTACACAATATCAAATTCTAGTGAACACAAGATAATACTAACAAATATAGTACTATGACAGA